>NC_133621.1:192022422-192032422 GCF_048593235.1 Sminthopsis crassicaudata
ATATATATTATTTTGCTATCCCATTTAAAAGATGCCATAAATCTTTTAACTCAATTTTCTCTACCAAGTTGTTGTCATATATTTTTCTTTTTATCTTTCTATTACTTAACCAAAATATTGACATTTCCTGTCATCATTATATTATTATTTATGCTTTTTAAAACTCAGATAATCTTTTTTTAAGTGAATTTGGATTTTAAGGCATTTGAAACATTTAACTTTACTACTAATATTAGTATGTTGTGTATGCTTCCTTTCAGCATAATATAATTTTCTTGTTTATTCCACCATTTTTTGAAAGTTTGTTTTTGCTTTTCAGATAGCATCATTCTGTACTTTTAAATTCACCTGAAGCACAATACATTTTTTTTCATCTCTTCAGATTTATCTTGTATATACCTTTGTTTTGATGCCATACTGTTTATAAAAACAACAACAAAACAAGGAATTTTCTTACCAATTTGCTACTTTTTCATTTTATTGAATTGTTTGATCTGTTTGCTTTTAAAATTTGAGAATTAGGTTTATACTTTCTTCTATAACTCTCTAATATTGTTTCCACACCCTCATCCCAAGTTCTTTTTCCCTCTTTTCCTGCCCTAAACATAGTCTTATGTTTCTTCAGTTACTTTATCTTAATCTTTTTAAAGGAAATTCTATTCCTTTGATCTCCTCCTCTCATTTTTCATCTTTTTCCATTTGAGGTTCTGACTGTTCTTTTTCTCTCCTGTTTTTATTTGTATATATAATTTTCCTTCCACCCCAATTTTAACTCTCAGTTATTCAAGTATATTCTCTCATCCTCTTTTCCCCATCATTTGATCTTGGTCATTACTCTTTAATTTTTTTTCAAAACTTGTTTCTAATCCTTTTGAAAAAGTATTTTTCTGTCTTTTGATTATCTTTTCATTCTGTCTATTCCAGATTCTCATTCTCTGAATCATGACCACTATAATCTCCTCTCTTTCTTTACTCAGAATTCTTCATGCAATCAAAGCTTCCAAAGAATCCCTACTAGGCCCTCCCCTCCATGTATTTTCTGCCCCTGCCTTGTAAAGCCTGCCCAGTGGATTCCCCTTTTCTATTGTGCCTAAATACCAGATTAATGCCAATTAGTGGGACAATCAGAGAGGACATTACCTCACTATAGAACCACTTCCTCACTACATCCCTTTTTTTATTATAGCTTTTTATTTACAAGATACATGCATAGGTAATTTTTCAGCATTGACAGTTGCAAAACCTTTTGCTCCAACTTTTCCCCTCCTTCCCCCAACCCCCTCCCCCAGATGGCAGGTTGACCAATACACGTTAAATAAGTCAAAGTATAAGTTAAATACAATATACACTACATCCCTTTTTAATGAGTTCAATACTAATTCATATTATACTCCTTTTCTCCACATTTGTCTCAAAATCATATTCTCCTACTGCACCAGGGGTCACGTGCCCATAGGGTTTCCAATATCACTCTTTCCCAAAGTGGAACAAATAGACATTTTAAGCATCAAATGCCCCAGGTCATACTAAGCATAAAGTTCCCATCTCCCTTCCTAGACCATGGGAGCATTCATAAGTGGAACACCCTCTCATTACTAAAGTATGGTCTTCTTCCTTCCATTTTTAAATTTTTCTATCTTTTTCCTCTTCCACTCCCTGGTAGCCTCTTTTCTTTCTGATACCACGGGATCTACCTGCCCCTCTTTGATAGTCCTTGATATAACACTAGCCCCTCACATATCTTATCTATCCTATCATCCTGCTTCCCTTCCCCTTTCGTGTACTTTTCCATGTTGGAACATCATACCACAAAGAAAAAAAATACAAATATTGGTTCCCTTGTAGTCAGATTGTCATGTTCTGTCCATAGTGCCACTGTTTAATGCTGTTTTTGCTTTGTCTGAGATTAGGACTACTAACCTTATCTTATTTCTTTTAGCTGAAATATAGTAGATTCTGCTCTGCCCCTCCCCTTTAAACTCTGTGTGGACCTTTCGCTTTCAAGTGTGATCTGTGTAAACAAAATAATATTGGATTCTAGTTTCTATTCCATTCTGTTCTCCTCTTTCATCCAATTCACATTCACAGTTATGATTACTATATAATTGCTCCCACTACATATTTCTTTTACTTTTCCTTCTCTCCTACTACCCTTTAACAGTTTCTTTAACTTATGATTTTTCTTCCTGCTTTTTCCCTTTTCCCCTTATTTTTGCTCCTAATTTCCTGTTATGTGACATGTATTTCTGTAGGTAGCCCTGTTTGGATATTTATTCTTCCCTCCTTTAACCAATTCAGATGTGAAGTTCAGGTGCCATGCATTTCTTTCCCCTGTCTCTTCTGCTGTATAAATTCTTTCTTGCTGACTTCATTCATGCGAAACAATTTTCTCTGTCCTTCTTCCTTTCTCTCTCCAGTGTGGTTTTCTTCTGTAGCCTTTCCTTTCTTCTTTTGAGATCACCAAAACAGCAAAATAATTGCTCTGTAGACTCTAGCTATGACAAAATATTTCTGAGTAATAGTTTAACCTTGTTTAGTATTTTATTATGGTTTGCTCACATTTACCTTTTAGTGCTGCTCTTGGTTCCTATATTGGTAGGCCAAATTTTGAATTTAGTTCTGATCTTTTCATTAAGAATATTTGGAAGTACTTTTTTTCATTAAAGGTTCAACTCTCTCCTGCCCCTGCCATCCACAGTAAGATCATATTTTGTTCTGCTGATAGGTTCCTTTTAATTGTAAGCCTTGATCCTTTGCCTTCAGGAATATAATTAGTGCTCTATCCAATGCACCCCCTAGCTGCCCTGACAATTTTAATTTTTAAGGTGCTATTTTCTTCAGGAAAATTTTGTACCTATTGGTTTTTTTTTTTGTTTGTTTGTTTTACCAAATTAGTAATTCTTTAAACTTTTTCTTTTCTAAATCTCATTTGTTTTTTAACTTTTAAAAAATGGTTTCTATAGTTCTTTATGGAATTCTTGGGTTTATATTCAACCTGCATTTTCCTTTGAGGTTTGGCTAATAGATATTTACAAATCATTCTTTCCTTTAGTGTTTCTGTCACCATAGTAGTTCTTTATACTTAAATTCTTTTTTCATTGCTCATTCACCCTATTTCTTGACTTTGGACTTTATGTTAAATCAGAATTCTAATTTTTTTTCTTGGGGGGGGGTATATACCTGGCCTAAACTTGTGTGATTTTATACCCTTCTGTTGATTTTACAGCTCCAAATGGGGGCTTGCAAGTTTTCTGTGCTTTGAAAATGGCATTAACCAGGGAGAAGTCTGTTTACTGCCTTCCTAGTTTGAGCTCTGGAAATTGCTGACCCAGTTTTGGATTTGCTGGCTTGTACATGACTGAGTTTCAGTACATTTATGCTGGACTCAGTTACTATTAGCAAGAGTTTCTGCAGGTTCAGAAAGACTGAACAGCTTGATCCCATTTGGATGGGATTCCTGCACTGTTCCTTCCACTAAAAACTTAAAGTCTAGACTAAAGCCTAGGACTGAATTTCCCACTGCTTTTGTCCATAGCTCAGAGCTATGTTTTTGGAAATTATCCCTTATTCAGTTAGGAGAGTCTGTCATCAGTGCTGTGTCAAATATTCCCTATGATTTTCTTCTATCTTGATGATTTCTGCCCCACTGTTCTGTCTCATGTCTTCCTATCTTTGGCACTGGAATGCTCCCTGCCATGATTGACTTTCTTGCCATCTAGTGGCCAGATCTGCCCAAGTACCCTCAGACTTTTTTTTTTTTTTTTTTTTTTTGGTCTTAATTCATCTCCCTTGAGTTAGAAAAATGACTCATTGGGCTTTTTCTTGGTCTTTCTAGCCAGAATTCCTTTTGGAGCATTTTCCAGATTGATGCGATGGAAAGGTACTGGGGAAGTTTGACAAAAACACTTTTGTTCATTTTGCCATTTTAATCTTGCCTAAAAGGTAAATTTGAAAAGATTTTCATATTAGTTTTGTTAATTTTTGGATTTTTTTCCCTGAGGCAATTGGGATTAAGGAACTTGCTCAGGGTCACACAGCTAGGAAGTGTTAGGTGTCTGAGGGCAGATTTGAACTCAGGTCCTCCTGAATTCAGGGCTGGTGCCCTGTGCCACTGAGCTGCCCCTGGTTTGTTTTTTTTTCATGAATAGGAATTATGAAATTATTGAGTGGAAACTCAAAATCTGCTTAAGATTGTGTCAGAGATGATGATGGTGATGTCAAAGATTAAAACCAAATCATAGTGCTTTGAAATTTTTATATTTTAGATTTTATATGTGGTTTACAGTGTGCTTTGATCATGTGTTCACCTTAAGTCATTAAAGTTTAAATTTTCCAAATATTTTATAACCATGATGTATCATGTGTGCATAAACTTATGCCTTTCAAAAACATTTTTTTTTTTTTTTGCAAACGAGGATCTCATTCCCATAACAGTAACAGGAAATTGTCCAAGAAGAATGGAAAGTCAGGGATATCATGCATGGGATTTCTTTTCATATAGGGGGAAGCTAAAGATGACTTCTGAAGTTGCTTTCCAAGGTTTAATCTGATGCATCTGTGAAAAAACCCTGTTTGACAGGATGAATACTGAGAGGCTTGGAGAGACTTACATCAACTGATGCTGAGTGAAACAAGCAGAACTAGGAGATCATTATACACTTCAACAACGATACTGTATGAGGATGTATTCTGATGGAAGTGAATATCTTCAACATAGGGAAGAGCTAATCCAATTCCAATTGATCAATGATGGACAGAATCAGCTACACCCAGAGAAGGACACTGGGAAATGAGTGTAAACTGTTAGCATTTTTTGTTTTTCTTCCCAGATTATTTTTACTTTCCAAATACGATTCTTCCTTTGCAACAACAACAACAACAAAATTCGTTTCTGCACATATATATTGTACCTAGGATATACTATAAGATATTTAATATGTATGGGAATGCCTGCCATCTAGGGGAGGGAGTGGAGGGAAGGAGGGGAAAAATTCAGAACAGAAGGAAGTACAAGGAATAATGTTGTAAAAAAAAAATTACCTATGCATATGTACTGTCAAAAATGTTATAATTATAAAATTAATTTAAAAAATAAAGAAAGTACCCTGCTTGAAAAAGATTCTGAAGAGTCTTCTCCAAAGTCTTTCTTTTCACATAAATGTCATCTATGAAAATGAAGTATCTGGAAAGGAAAGAGGAATGAAAGTATGTCTTCTCTAACGTGCTGAAACCATGGAAATACTGCAAGACACATGAAGAGCCTTGAGATGTATTATGAGATGAGAAAAAAACCGTTAGTAATCATCCTGCCTCAAGAGAGCATACTGTACAAGAGATCGCAATCATCCAGAATCAATCTAGTCATTTGGTGACCTCTTTAGTTCATCTAAGATATCCCAGATCCTACATCAATCCTTGATGAAATTAGTCCTCTTGAGAGTCTTGTCAAATTCCTTCTTTGACACAAATGTGGTATTGAGGAAGAGCCAAAATAGGGAAAGATAGACCAATCTCCTTGATTAAACTGATACAAAAACTTTAAATAAAATATTAGCAGAGAGATTACAACAATTTATCAGCAAGATAATACACTATGACCAAATGGGATTTATATCAGGAATTCAGGGCTGATTCAAAATCATGAAAACTATTGTCATAATTGACCATATCAATAACAAACCTAACAGAAATAACATGATAATATCAATAGATGCAGAAAAAGTTTTTTTGACAAAAACAGCACCCATTCCTATTACAAAACACTAGAAAGTAAAGGAATAAAGGGGGTTTTCCTTAAAATGATAAGGAACATTTATCTAAAACCATAAGCAAGCATTATTTGTAATGGAGAGAAGCTGGACACATTTCCAATAAGATTAGGGATGAAAAAAGAATGCTTATTATCACCAGTACAATTCAATACTGTACTAGAAATCTTGGCTTTAGCAATAAGAAAAGAAAAAGAAATTATAGGAATTAGAATATCAATGAAAAGATAAAACTTTCCCTCCTTGAAAATGATATGCTTGGAGAATCCTAGAGAATTAATCCAAAAACCTACTTGAAACAATAGTTTTAGCAAAGTTGTAGCATTTCTATATATTATTTTAAAAATATAGCAGCAAGAGATAGAAAGAGAAAATCCATTTAAAATAACTAGACAAAATAAAATATTTGGCTATTTATCTGCCAAGACAAACTCAGGAACTACATGAACATAATTACAAAGCATTTCTCACACAAATAAAGTTTGATTTCAACAATTGGAAAAATATCACTTGTTCATGGGTAGGCCAAGCTAATATAATAAAAATGACAATTCTATCTAAACTGGTCTATTTGTGCAGTGCCATACCAATCAAACTTCCAAAAAGTTTTTTAATAGAGCTAGAAAAAATGATAATAAAATTCATCTGGAAGAACAAAAGGTCAAGAATATCAAAGAAATTAATGAAAAAATATGCAAAGCATGATGACCTAGCAGTACCAGACCCAAAACTATTACAAAGCAGCAGTCATCAAAATCATTTGGAACTGGCAAAGAAATAAAGTGATGGATCAGTGGAATAGATTAAATACAAATAACTGAATTAATTACTGTAGTAATTAATGACTACGGTAATCTAGTATTTGATAAACTCCAAAACTTCATTTTCTGGGATAAGAACTCACTATTTCACAAAAATTGCAGGAAAACTGGAAAACAATAGGTCAGAAATTAGGCATAGACCTATGTCTTGCATCCCATACTAAAATAGTTAAAATGGAAACATGATGTGAGCATAAAGATGATACCATAAGCAAATTAGAAGAGCAAGGGATAGTTGACCTATCAGATCTTTGGAGAAGGAAGGAATTTATGGCCAAAGAAGAACTAGAGAACATTATGAAATGAAAAATGGATAATTTTGATTACATTACATTAAAATTTTTGCACAAACAAAATTAAAAGGAAAATACAAAGTTGGGAAAAAATTTAACACCAATGTTTCTGATAAAGGCCTCATTTTAAAAATATATAAAGAATGGTGTCAAATTTATAAGTCACTCACCTATTAAAAATGCAAATTAAAACAACTCTGAGCTATCATCTCTCGGATTGGCTAAAATGACAGGAAAAGATAATGATAAATGATGGAGGGAATGTGGGAAAACTGGGACACTAATACATTGTTGGTGGAGTTGTAAAATGATCCAACCATTCTGGAGAACAATTTGGAACTTTACCTAAAGGGCTACAAAACCGTTCATACCTTTTGACCCACCAGTGCTACTACTGGGTCTATTTCCAAAGAAAATCATAAAGGAGGGAAGAGGACACACATATGCAAAAATATTTGTAGTTAACTCTTTTTATAGTGGCAAAGAACTGGAAAATGAATAGGTGCTCATCCATTGGGGAATGACTGAATAATTTATGGTATATAAAAGTATGGAATATTAATGTTCTATAAAATGTTCCATAAAATGATGAACAAACTGATTATAGAAAGGCCTGAGAAGATTAATATGAACTGATGCTGAGCAAAACAGGGTACACAGTAAAAACAAGATGGTATGGTGGTTCAGTGATCCAAGGCAATCTTAATAAACTTTGGATAGAAAACATTCGCCCCCCACGCCCCCAAGAAATGACTTCCCTTGGATCTTCTTAAGTCTTCTCCTAAACTGTGTTCCTAGTCTTCCTATGGAGGCCCGCATTGTCTTTGCATACACACCTCAGATGTTTGCCCTCTGGCTCTGCTTAGGGTCTTTTCCAGTAATCTAGAATGCATTTCCAGCTGACACAAATTCCAATTGCAGCTCATCATTCTTTTCCCAGATTTCAGGGCTGTAATTTTGCCTGTTTTTGCCTAATAGGAGTGAAAATTACTATATCTCAGATAGCTCAAAATCATATTTCCCCTAATCCCCCCAATTTGAACATCAAAGGAAGTCCTAGAACAGTTTAATCTATTCCTCAACAGACATTACTTTAGTCACTAAAAACCTACTGAAATAAGACTTCAGTAGTTGGCTCATTTTCATCCTATCACACTCTGCTCACATCAATCATGCGAAACCCTGTTGTCCATGCTCCCATTGCCTATTCCCTTAGGCCCATTCCCCTCAATTTTTTCTTCTAAGTGACCAATTCAAGACAGACACAACACTGGTCACCACAATGTCTGTTCCATAGTTAACAAACTGACTTTCATCTAAAAACATTTCCTTATTTACTTATTGCACCTTCTGGTTTTCCCGGAGAACTGGCTCCCTCCTAATGCTATTTGATTTATGGTTTGTGTGATGTAGAGTAGGGACCTGATGGGGGTCTGGAGCAGAAGAAATGGAGGGAGAAAAGCTGATAGCTTCTGCCATCAAAGCCTTCCCCACCCCTGCAAGGCAATTGGGGCTAAGTGACTTGCTGCCCAGGATCACACAGCTAGGAAGTGTTAAGTGTCTGAGAACTTATGAAGAGACAATTTGAACTCAGATCCTCCTGACTTCAGGGCTGCTGCTCTACCCACTCTGTCACCTAGCTGCCCCAATCAAAGCCTGTGTAAGCTTCCCAGTCACCATAATAGTTCTTGATGGATTCTTGGATTCTTTTTTCATTGCTCTTTTCCCCACTCTACTTCTTCACTTTGCTTCTCCATTCTACTTGTGGGGAGGGGTACATATCTGACCCAACTTGTGTAATTTTATGTCCTTTTACTGCTTTTACAAATCCATAGGGAGTTTGCAAGTTTTCAGTGCTTCCAAACGAATATTATCCAAGGAGAAGTCTGTTAAAGGGGACATCCCTGTTAACTTTACTAGTACCAAGGAAGCCTCGTGTTACCTACAAACATTTTCCTCTACACCTTAAGGTGTAATTCTCCAGGGGCATTCTTTCCCTCTTTACATTTTGGAATGTTGCCTCAGGGAGAGGTGATAAGAGGGGGTGGAGTTGGATATGAAGAAGTCTATGGGACTGAAAACTATATATACACTCTCCAGACATATCAAAAGCACTTGTCTTCATTCTCTGAGTGTTCTACCTGCACCACTGAGCACCATGCTGAAGCAGGTGCTTCTTGTTGCCACTCTGTTGGCTCTGGTGAACTCCATACCAGGTAAGCTGATGATTCTGAATGCAGTGGCTATCCTAATTTCAGGGATTATTCTGCCATTCCTCCCAACTCTTCTCTGCAGGTAAAATCCAATTGTTGTATGTGTTTTTTCCAATCAATGGGAAAGGGAACTGTTTTTAGAGGTAAATGACATGGGTTAAAATCTTCATTCTACTACTTTACCACCTGTGAAACCTTTAGAAAAATCACTTAATTTTTGTGGGCCCCAAGTAACTCACCTGTACATGAGGGAAATTAAATTTAATGATCTCTAATGTCCATAACAATCTGAATCTGATGGGAAAATAATGAGTGATATAACATCCTGTGAGGGATGAGTGTATGTGTGTGTGAGTGGGGGGGGAAGTGGTGAGCATTGGGGAGAGGAAGAGACATTCCTTTGTGCTTGCCTGCCTGCTGATATTAATAATGCCAAAAGCCATATTAATAATAATAGACTAGCTTTAAGGAGGCAAATGGATGGGAATCTCTTCCACATAAATCTGTGTGACTTTTCCAAAGTCCTACACTTAGTGAAAAACAGTTTTTCTCTTTGCCAGGATATTCCCTTTATTTTCATTTTCTTCATTTTTCAATGGCTACAAAAATGACAAAACTAGAAGTTCAATTGTTAGGGTTAGTTCATTGAGAAGAAATATTGCTCAGTTTTCCCCCTTTATTACTCTCATGGCCTCCTCTGCCCTTGTGTTTTTTATCAGCCAACCTAATTTTGATTTTCAGGCTGAGATCTAAGTGATGGGGGTGGAAGGCGGGAAAGAAATCTCTTTCATGGCAATAAAAAGCCTTCTAGTCACCACGAATCAGAATTGTCTGTGCTCATTCTAATAGTTCTGCAACCTAGAAAACAGTAGAGATGTGTCAGATGCTCAACATCCATTAGGCTT
>NC_133621.1:192037422-192282422 GCF_048593235.1 Sminthopsis crassicaudata
CTGACTTATGTCTCTCTGTCTGAAAATTTTGTCACTGAATAGAGCATGAGAATTGAGAAGGTTAAGAAACAGTCAAGTTTTTCTGGATTCCCATGGAGTGAATAAATTTTTGTTTTATCCATCTCATAGGATGCATGAGCCTTATACTATCCATAAAGGTTCCAAAATGTAGCTTTCTAGATACATGGGAGGTTATACATAATAAATGATTATTCTGTATTGTGATGTACTTAATGTTTTTTTTTCCAACCACACTTTTTGCTGATTGCTTCCACTGTTGTCCAAATACATACAGAAAACCAATTGCCAGATAGCCCTTAGAAAGAAGATTCAGGATATTTTATTCTAGCACATCTCCTGACAAATCCAGGGGAAGACCTTGCTTTAGGTGGGGATGGACTTCTAATTATTAGCAAGCAAAACATCAATCTCGTTTTTCTAAGGGTCGTGGGTGTGACTGTACTAGAAATATGGTACATAATGATGCTCCCTCTTGCAGGGATGCACAAACTCTGCCTTTTGATATCTTTGCATGATCACTGCTATTTTCCCCTGAAGCCCAGACTCAGAAATGAGGCCTTAAAAAGCTGCTTGCCCCCCATGACCCTTATTAGCAATATGCTTTCCAGAATTTTCTTGTTGGTGACATTCTGGATGCTTTCAGCCTTAGACCAGGGGTTCTTGTTCCTCTGGGAGGTTTCTCAGGGTCATCATGAGCAGGTTTAATGATCGCAATGGACTCATTTTCTCTCTGAATTGTTTTTCAGCATATTATGGCTTTTTTGTGGACACTGTTCAGCTCACTGGTAAGTAAACTTGACCTTTTTTTTGTCACTCCCGAAAGTCTTTTCAGACTAAAATAATGATAATTGACCAGAGAGGGTTAAAATTCACCTCTAGTCTTTAGATTCAAAGATTTTTAGGTAAAGTGGCTTACTCTTCCCTATTAATTCTACATTAAGAACTCAAATCTTTTCCTAGTATTTCCAGGAGTTTCCTTTCTTACTTTTGATTTGTACAAATGGTCTTTAATTTTTCCTTTTTCCTGCCCATCTTTATTCTAAATCCCAGCATCTCCTTTGTTACTGTTAAAATGTCGCCCCTCTCCTTCTCCTCAAACCCAGCAATTAATGAATGCATCCAGGTCCCTGCTGAGGGACTGACACATGTTATGATGGCTTAGGAACTGGACATCTGGAGTGAACTTATCTTTTATTTCACTATATTTCTGTAATGTAAATGATTAATGCTCACTGAAGGTGAAAATATAGAAATACTAAGGTTTTTTGGGGGTCAGGAGGGGGCAGCAAAAGCTAGTCTCATTCCTTATTAGGACTCCTAATTCAATATCCTATCTTGTCCAGAAAAAGTTCACATCTTGGGTCAGCTGTGGCGCAGTGGATAGTGCACCAGCCTTGAAATCAGGAGAACCTGAGCTCAAATCTGCCCTCAGACCCTTAACACTTCCTAGCTGTGTGACCCTGGGCAAGTCACTGGACCCCAATTGCCCCAGAAAAAAATTTACATTTTAGCTTTTCTGACCCATATCAAGTTTTAGGAAAAAAATGACTATATTCTATTGCAATGTCCTAGATTGGTTCTTCTGTATTCCAACAGAGTAGCACCTCTTACATATGTCTTGGAAAGAAGATTCAGGGCATTGATCTCCAGAGTCACTGAGAACTCCTGGGGCTAGAGCTTACACCATTCTTTAAGATTGGGTAGAAATCTATAAATAATCCAGGGAAATTTCAATCCCTGAAGTTTTTTTTTCCTTTTTAGTACAGTGAGGACAACCACATACTGAATCTCAGACAACTTAACTTGTCACTGGGCAGGACCCTCTCACACGGCCCCACTTACTTTCTTGTTTTGCATCCATAGGTACCCACTGGGATTTTCTGTTCTAAGCTTAACTCTGAGAATCAACCTCAAACACTTTCCCTCTGTCCCCTTCCTAAGTTTCCAGAATACAAACTTCCAGGGTCACTATGAATCCAAAGGGGACAATAACAGAAAGAAGCTAAATTTGTCTTTTTATTGATTTTCTCAAGGGGACGAACAAGATTGTTTTGAAGAGCAAGTGAGAAATACTCTGCATAGTAAGTTAAATTGATTTATTTTACTTCAGACTGGCTTAGCTAAAATGGACAAGAAAAACCAAAATGAAGCTCTACTCCTTGGATTTTAACTAAAGCTTTAGGTCCCTTTCAGGTATTTGCCTTTGTTCTATCCCTCTTTCAGTAAGAATTGAAGTTTTTTCATAGTATTTTTAGATTTTTTCTTTATACCATTAGATTTCTACCAATATCCTCAAATTTTCACGTATTTTACTAATTATTTTTCTAAATCCTGACCTCTCTGCTATTGCCATTGCAATTTCTCAGCCCAGAAGTATAGAGGCTCTTGCTAAGGGACTAGTGAAATCTACTGTGTCTTAAGATTGGACATCTGAACTGATCCTGGCTCTGATTGCTCTAGGTTCCTTTGGACTTCTAAATGATTAATGATATGGAAACTAAGATTATTCTGGAGTGAGAAAGAGGCAGAGGTATCAAACCTGATCATTGATAAGGGCGTTCTACAGAACCTATATACAGAATCTATATTGTTCTATAGAAAAATTCCATTTCCACAATAACTCCTAAATTATGGGGGTCATTTTGTATTCCAATAACTGATAGTCCCTTTATATTTTTAGCAGATGCCCTCCATTGCTGTTTGTATTCATCCATAACAGTACCATGCAAATATGTATTTGAAAGATGATATAAGTCATTGAACAATGTCCACTAATGACTCCAAGGGGATATTTGAAACCCCTGAAAATTCTGGGAGTTTTTAAGCATTGTGGTTCCACCTACACACACACACACACACACACACACACCACATACACACGCACACATCAAACAACAGAATTTGTTGCCAAACAAGGCCTGATATATTCTTTCTCAAAAGGCTCCACACATCTTCCAACGTTCCTGGTAGGCTCATTGTCTCTCCTCCAGCTTTAATTCTAGCAATTGACTTTAACGATTGATTTTCCTCATGATCCCTCCATCACCTCCTTCTACTCCATTTCTAGGATATAATTGACTCTATCCACATGTTATTCTGGATCCTTTTCCATCTTAGACCATTGGTGCTTTCCTCAATATAACCTCCCAGTGTCATCATGAATGTAAAAGGGTCAATAACCAAAATGGACTTAATAATTTCCATTATTTTTTTCTCAGATAACTTCTTCAATCCACATCCACAGCCACAAAGTAAGTTCAATTTGACTACTTCTTCCCACTTTAGCTGTCTTCAAACTTGACTTTTGCTGTTATGGACAGGAAATGCCCTAAGCTCTCCTTAGATTCTAGTGTTTTTAGATCTCTTTAATCTATTTTTGTTCTATCTATCCGTCAGTAAGAGTTGAAGTTTTTTCATAGTATTTTCAGATCTTTTCTTTATTCTATTTGATTTCTAAAAATATCCTTCATTTTTCACATTTGCCTAGGAATTTCCATTATAGATTCTGACCTCTCTACTTGTTGCCATTGAAATTTCTAAAATTTCCATAATCAAATGCAGCAGAAAAAAACTGTATAGACACATGCTGGAAGACTAACAAAATGTACAATGTCTTCAGAATTAGCTATCAGGACTGAATCTGACAACAATTTTTAAGGTTCCTTTGGAACTTGTAAATAATTAATGATATGGAAGCTAAGGTTTTCTGGAATCAGAAAGAGGCAGGTCAGGCAAGTCTTATCATTGATTAAGATTTTCTATAATTCCAGAAAAATTCCAATGTTATCTTTCCATTTTCATAGGAACTTCTAAATTATGATGGTCCTTATATATGTATATCTATCTATCTATCTATCTATCTATCTATCTATCTATCTATCTAACTATCTATCTATCTATCTATCTATCTATCTATCTATCTATTCCAATTTATACGACTGATGCTCAGTCCACCTACACTTTTCCCAGATGCACTCCATTGGTGTTTGTATTCATCAATAATAGTGATGGCTCCAAGGGGATGTTTATCCAGGATGATGCATTAAGGTTGAGTGGACTCCTGCAAAGAATCCAGGGGCATTTTATCCCCTGAATCCTCTGGTGGTTTTTAAGTGTGGCGGGAAAAAAATGAGAGAATATTAGAGAAGAGAATTTATTGCCAGTGGCCAGGTTTGGGATAATGCTGCCCATGTCATGTTATGCTCACTGGGGTTTTCTCTTCCAGCTTATAGGAATTGACTTCAACTATTTGTTTCCTCCATGTCTCCTGAACCTCCTCCCTTCAACTCCATTTCTATAATTTTTTTTAGTCTCTCCACATGCTATTCTGTATCCCTTTCCATCTTAGACCATTGGTATCTTCCCCAATATATCCTCCCAGTATCATCATGAATTTAAAATAATCAATAACCAGAATGGACTTATTTTGTCTTTCCATTGTTTTTTGTCAGATAACATCTTCTATCCACAGCCACAGCCACAAAGTAAGTTCAATTTGACTCTACTTCTTCCCATTTTAGCTGTCTTCAAACTTGACTTTTACTGTTATGGACAGGAAATACCCTAACCTCTCCATAGATTCTAGTGTTTTTAGATCCCTTTAAACTATCTTCTTTTGTTTATCTGTTCTTAAGTAAGAGTTGAAGGTTTTTCATAGTATTTTTGAACATTTTCTTTATTCCATTTGATTTCTACAAATATCCTTTATTTTTCACTTATGCCTAGGAATTTCTAGTCTAAATTCTGGCCTCTCTACTGTTGCCATTGAAACGGTTGAGCCTTTATTTCCATAATCAGACACAGGAAAGAGAAACCTTATAGGCTCATGCTAGGAGACTAACAAAATGTACAATGTCTTGATAATTAGATAACAGGACTGGATCTGATGACAATTTTTCTAGGTTCCTTTAGCCCTTTTAAAGAATTAATGATATAGAATCTAAGATTTTTCTAGAATCAGAAAGAGGCAGAGAAGGCGAGTCTTATAATTGATTAGGATTTTCTATAATCTCCAGAAAAATTCCAATGTTATATTTCCATTTTCAGAGTAATTCCTAAATTATGATGGTCTCATATATATATGTATATATACAGACATCCCAATAGTTTTGATATTCACTCTTCCTATAGTTTACCCAGATGCGCTCCATTAATGTTTACATTTGTCAATAATAATACTGCCAAATATATCTTTTAAAGGTAGTTCAGCACCTAGAACAGAGTTCACTGATGGCTCCAAGGGGATGTTTATCCAGGATGATGCATTAAGGTTGAGTGGACTCCTGCAAAGAATCCAGGGGCATTTTATCCCCTGAATCCTCTGGTGGTTTTTAAGTGTGGCGGGAAAAAAATGAGAGAATATTAGAGAAGAGAATTTATTGCCAGTGGCCAGGTTTGGGATAATGCTGCCCATGTCATGTTATGCTCACTGGGGTTTTCTCTTCCAGCTTATAGGAATTGACTTCAACTATTTGTTTCCTCCATGTCTCCTGAACCTCCTCCCTTCAACTCCATTTCTATAATTTTTTTTAGTCTCTCCACATGCTATTCTGTATCCCTTTCCATCTTAGACCATTGGTATCTTCCCCAATATATCCTCCCAGTATCATCATGAATTTAAAATAATCAATAACCAGAATGGACTTATTTTGTCTTTCCATTGTTTTTTGTCAGATAACATCTTCTATCCACAGCCACAGCCACAAAGTAAGTTCAATTTGACTCTACTTCTTCCCATTTTAGCTGTCTTCAAACTTGACTTTTACTGTTATGGACAGGAAATACCCTAACCTCTCCATAGATTCTAGTGTTTTTAGATCCCTTTAAACTATCTTCTTTTGTTTATCTGTTCTTAAGTAAGAGTTGAAGGTTTTTCATAGTATTTTTGAACATTTTCTTTATTCCATTTGATTTCTACAAATATCCTTTATTTTTCACTTATGCCTAGGAATTTCTAGTCTAAATTCTGGCCTCTCTACTGTTGCCATTGAAACGGTTGAGCCTTTATTTCCATAATCAGACACAGGAAAGAGAAACCTTATAGGCTCATGCTAGGAGACTAACAAAATGTACAATGTCTTGATAATTAGATAACAGGACTGGATCTGATGACAATTTTTCTAGGTTCCTTTAGCCCTTTTAAAGAATTAATGATATAGAATCTAAGATTTTTCTAGAATCAGAAAGAGGCAGAGAAGGCGAGTCTTATAATTGATTAGGATTTTCTATAATCTCCAGAAAAATTCCAATGTTATATTTCCATTTTCAGAGTAATTCCTAAATTATGATGGTCTCATATATATATATGTATATATACAGACATCCCAATAGTTTTGATATTCACTCTTCCTATAGTTTACCCAGATGCGCTCCATTAATGTTTACATTTGTCAATAATAATACTGCCAAATATATCTTTTAAAAGTAGTTCAGCACCTAGAACAGAGTTCACTGATGGCTCCAAGGGGATGTTTATCCAGGATGATGCATTAAGGTTGAGTGGACTCCTGCAAAGAATCCAGGGGCATTTTATCCCCTGAATCCTCTGGTGGTTTTTAAGTGTGGCGGGAAAAAAATGAGAGAATATTAGAGAAGAGAATTTATTGCCAGTGGCCAGGTTTGGGATAATGCTGCCCATGTCATGTTATGCTCACTGGGGTTTTCTCTTCCAGCTTATAGGAATTGACTTCAACTATTTGTTTCCTCCATGTCTCCTGAACCTCCTCCCTTCAACTCCATTTCTATAATTTTTTTTAGTCTCTCCACATGCTATTCTGTATCCCTTTCCATCTTAGACCATTGGTATCTTCCCCAATATATCCTCCCAGTATCATCATGAATTTAAAATAATCAATAACCAGAATGGACTTATTTTGTCTTTCCATTGTTTTTTGTCAGATAACATCTTCTATCCACAGCCACAGCCACAAAGTAAGTTCAATTTGACTCTACTTCTTCCCATTTTAGCTGTCTTCAAACTTGACTTTTACTGTTATGGACAGGAAATACCCTAACCTCTCCATAGATTCTAGTGTTTTTAGATCCCTTTAAACTATCTTCTTTTGTTTATCTGTTCTTAAGTAAGAGTTGAAGGTTTTTCATAGTATTTTTGAACATTTTCTTTATTCCATTTGATTTCTACAAATATCCTTTATTTTTCACTTATGCCTAGGAATTTCTAGTCTAAATTCTGGCCTCTCTACTGTTGCCATTGAAACGGTTGAGCCTTTATTTCCATAATCAGACACAGGAAAGAGAAACCTTATAGGCTCATGCTAGGAGACTAACAAAATGTACAATGTCTTGATAATTAGATAACAGGACTGGATCTGATGACAATTTTTCTAGGTTCCTTTAGCCCTTTTAAAGAATTAATGATATGGAATCTAAGATTTTTCTGGAATCAGAAAGAGGCAGAAAAGGCGAGTCTTATAATTGATTAGGATTTTCTATAATCTCCAGAAAAATTCCAATGTTATATTTCCATTTTCAGAGTAATTCCTAAATTATGATGGTCTCATATATATATGTATATATACAGACATCCCAATAGTTTTGATATTCACTCTTCCTATAGTTTTCCCAGATGCGCTCCATTAATGTTTACATTTGTCAATAATAATACTGCCAAATATATCTTTTAAAAGTAGTTCAGCACCTAGAACAGAGTTCACTGATGGCTCAAAGGGGATGTTTGTCCAAGATGATGTATTAAAGTTGGGTAGACTCTTGCAAAGACTCCAGGGACATTTCAACCCCAGAATCTTCTGGTGTTTTTAAATGTGGTGGATACAACTATACACTACATATTAGAGAAGAGAATTTATTGCCAGTGGTCAGGTCTGGGATAATTCTGCTCACATCATGTTATGTTCACTGGACTTTCTTCCTCTAGCCTATAGGAATTGACTTCAACTATTTGTTTCCTCCATGTCCTCTGAACTTCTTCCCTTCAACTCCGTTTCCAGAATTCTTTTAGTCTCTCCACATGCTATTCTGTATCCCTTTTCATCTTAGATCCTTGGTATCTTTCCCAATATAACCTCCCAGTGTCATCATGAATTTAAAAGAATCAATAATCAAAATAGACTTATTTTGTCTTTCCATTATTTTTTTCTCAGATAACATCTTCTATCCACAGCCACAGCCACAAAGTAAGTTCAATTTGACTTTACTTCTTCCCACTTTAGCTGTCTTCAAACTTGACTTTTGCTGTTATGTATAGCAAATACCCTAACCTCTCCTTAGATTCTAGTGTTTTTAGATTCCTTTAAACTGTCTTCTTTTGTTCTATCTTTTCTTCAGTAAGGGTTGAAGGTTTTTCATAGTATTTTCAGAAATTTTCTTATTTTATTTGATTTCTACAAATATCCTTCATTTTCCACATATGCCTAACAATTTCTATTATAGATTCCGAGCTCTCTACTATTGCCATTGAAATGCTTAACCTCCATTTCCATAATCAGATGCAGCAGAGCAAAACTATAGGCACATGCTGGGGGACTAACACAATATACAATATCTCCAGTATTAGGCATATGTACTGAGCCTGGTTCTGATATCTCTAGATTCCTTTGGAGCTCCTAAATAGTTAATGATGTAGAAGCTACACTTTTTCTGGAGTCAGAAAGAGGTAGAGGAGGTGACCATGATTATTGATTAGGATACTCTATCCTCTCCTGAAGGATTGCAAAATTAACTTTTCATTTCCATAGTAACTTATTTTTACTGTCATTTTATATTCCAATAACTTTGATTTTTAGTCCCCCTACACTTTTTTCCAGGTACCCTACATTGCTCTTTATATTTATCCATAAAAATACCTGTTTTCTTTGAAACATGGTTCAGAACCTTGAACAGAGTGCAAGGGGATATTTGTCCCGTATGATGGACTAGGGTTGTGTGCACTCCTGCAAAAAATCCAGGTATATTTTAAACCTGAATCTTCTGGGTTTTTTTTTTAACTGTAATGGGTACAACTATACACCACACATTGGACAACAGAATTTGTTGCCAGTGGTCAGACTTGATATACTCCTTGGTACAACACTCAACACACCCTTTCTATCCTAGTATGCTCACAAGAGTTTTCTCAGAATTGATCTCAGTTATTTCCTCTATGTCCCCTACATCTAGTCCCTTCTACTTCATTTCTAGGATTTTATTGGCATCTCATACCATTAATATTTCCCCCTATATCCTTCCAGTGTCATCATGAATCTGAAAGGGTTAGAAACAAATTTGGACTTTTGTGTTTTCCTTGTTTTTCCTCAGATGACTATTTTGTTCTAAACTTATCAGATGAATGCTTTAGAAGAGGTAAGTTCAATTTGATTCTCCCCCCTACACTTTAGTTTTCTTCAGACTGATTTTTTTTATAGTGGTCAAGAAAGCCTCCAAATGCATCTCTACTTCTTGGTTTCTAACTAAGGTTTTTAGGAATCTTTCAAGTGTCTGTCTTTGCTCTATTTGTACTTCATTTCGAGTTGAAGTTCTTTCATAGTATTTACAGGTTTTTTCATTATACCCTTTCTCGTCTATGAATAACTTTTATTTCTTCTATATGATTATCTTTCTGTCTTCTAAATTCTGACCTCTCCACTATTACAAATGAAACTCCTTAGGCTGCCTGCCCACTCTGTCCTCTCTATCATATCCAGCAAAGAGGGAGTATTTATGTATAAGGTGCTGCTGTAGGGCTAGCAAATTACACCATGCCTTGGGATTTGGAGGTCTGGACTGAGGCTGGTTTCTGGTTCCTTTGGTTTTGTCAATGACAAATTCTCAATTAATGTAAAAGCATAGAAATATAAAGTTTTTCTTTTTCTGGAAGCAGAAAGAGGCAGCAGAGGCTGGTATGAATTTCATAAGGATAGATGGGCTAGTCTATCCTCTCTAAAAAAATCCCAAATTTTAACTTTGAATATCTGAGGCAGATTTAGATACTTATTCTCTCTTCTAATAGCCTGAGTATCTTACCTACCACTCAGTTACCAACTTTGCCTGCCTCAGTCCATATGCCAATCAGAGCCCAATTCCAATATCAGACTAGCATTACTCTTAGTGTTACCATTGAGCCAGGAGTTTACATATGATATCACGTGCTCATTTTCTAATGACATTTTCCTTTTTAGTGAATTATGGCTTTGTTAATCTGCCTTTCACAACACTATCAAACGATGATGGTAAGTTAACTTGACCCTTTGATTGACTCTACCATTTTTGTTAATACTGTATTGTTTCAAATGGAGAAGAATAAATATAGATTTATTTTCATTCATTGAATTCGAGTGAAGATTTCTGAGATCTTTCAGTTCTTTTCATTATTTGTTCTCTAGAAAAGCCTTCAGTTTTTTCATAATATCTTCATATATTCTTTTCATACCTTTTGACTTCTGCAAAGATCCTTTACTTACATGTCTGTGTGCCACATATTCAGAAATCTCCACTGTTATTGCTGAGAGAGCTTGCATGAATGCCTAATGGAGATCTCATTGTTCTCATGCACGGAATCCAACTTTAGGGATATTTTTTATCTGGACTATACCTAGATATGATTCTTCTTAGTTTTGGAGACTTGAAAATGATTAACTCTTAATTACTGAAAACACAGGGAAACACTGAGTCTAATATCCAAAGGTCACGTGAAGTTTTAGTTAAGAATTCTCCCTAATCAGAATTTCCCAGATCCACCATAATACTTGACAAATTATGGCCTTTTATATTTGAAGACCCATTGTTTTCTTTCTATTGATTTTATTTTTTTCCCTTTCTAAGAAAGGGATATTAAATTATATTTTACACAGGGAATATTCTAGAAATGGCATAACTAAGTTGTTCAGTATTAAAGACTCCATTGTTTCACAAAGGATTTTTGCTTTTAAAATGTTTGGTTGATGCTTTTGTATGTCTCATTTATATGTCTCTCCAAGGCCAGTCCCCAGTAGTATTCCTAATAAGAAAGAATCAAAATTAAGCAAAGCAACCCAGCTTATGGGCAAAATTTTTCTCTTAGAGTTAAGTATTTATTTACATAAAAGCAGGAACTTAGTTGACTTTCTGGCAAGTTTGAATTCACAGGATTCATGCAGTCATGAGGTATTTAGTTTTGAAATCTTTCATTTGCTATTCTTTGTCATTATTTTTGTCATTGTAGAAATTGTTTTTAGTTCTAGTTTTACTTTCTGTCGGTTTAGGCAAATTTTCACTAAACATCCTCTGTATTGTGTCCAAAATACAGTTTTTTATATTCTCTTTGTCTGATGTATAAAAGATTTAAATGATCATTAATTTGGTGGTTTATAGGTTGTGTATTTAGATTTATTTTTCCAGTCATTTTACTGCAATCAAATGTGAATACAATTATATAACAATCCTCTATTTATATGTAAGTTAAAACTCAAGATAGAAAAATGACAGTACATAGTTTTTCAAACAAAAAAAAGATCATGAAAATCTAGACAATGTTCTATTCCAATCGATCCCTGAACTTGTACTGACAGATGTATTTTCCAGTTTTCCATAGGTGTCAGACAACATCAACACTCCTTTTTCAGATTGTATAAGGCAGTGATCATGTCTAATTCTACTGAGTTCTATCTTAATATTCTGCTGAAGAAGTTCTCAAAAACCTCTAATTAATTTTGCTTCCACTCTGAAACTTCATGACATAATATCCAAGACTTAGTCATTCTGTCAGGCCTGTAAATGTCAGTTTCCCCATTATCCTCTTCTCTCCAGGATTCAATTTTGATCCTGTTTGTGATCCTGAAAACTGAGGAACTCTCATTTTTCATGTTAGTAGAAATTCTATTTCCTTAAGTCTTATCTTTGTATTTTCTTCTTTCTAGACTGCAGTATTTGCTCTCAATTCTAAAAGCTCAACAACTTTACCAGGTAAGATGTACAGATCTCTTCAGATTCCCCCTTCTGTTTCTACTCTAGATGATTTGCACATCATTAAGTAGGAATCCTCTAAAGTATAACTACTTTCCTGTCTACTCTAAGAGTTATCTGCAGACCAACAGAATAGAATTGAGAAAGAAGAAAGCCCCAATTCTGACTGAATATTCACAGAGAATATTTTAAATGTTCATTTCATATCCTTATGATTTGTATTGGAAACCCTGTGCCTATCTTAGGTCCTGGTACAGAGCAAGTGCTTACAAGTGCTTGAAAATTTAATTAATGTTATTTTTTTTTATCATATTATAGTCATTGTACAGCTTTAAAAGGAATGGACATTGATAGACTTCCTGTGAGTTGTGGTCTGGATTTTTAAAATTTCTCCATTTCCTACCTCAGAGTCAGGAGATGACAAATCCTTCACCTCTCACTGAGTCTAGTTTTGCACTCTACCCATTGCTATCTTCTTCCAAGTGAATGCAATGTTGTACCTGCAGGCACAGGATTGATAATGCTATACAAGGAAATTTCATGGATACCTTTCTTTTTCAACTTTGAGTTAGACAAGAGTCCTGAGGAAGCTGCTTGTTGACTATCACATTGGTTGCATGGCTGAGTTACATGGAAGCCTAAAAGAAATGATGCTTGGATAACAATAATGGGTTGGCCAGCCAGTGATAGCTCTGAGTAATATGGGGAAATCAGAAAAACTATCTTTGGTAGTTTCCCAGTTTATTGCAAACTTTCTTTTTTGGCAGTAAATAGTAATTCCTCAGGCACCAAAACTTGTGCCCTCGAGGTCTTTGTGAGAAAAAAAATCTACTGTCTGAGGAAAGAATTTGTTAATAAATGATTTCACACTTAAGTACAAATTACAGAGAAAGCAAAGCTGCAGGCAAGCTGCTACTTGGGGGATATGTATTTTATCTAAAGTATGAAAAGTCTGAAGAAAGGACTGGAAGTAGTGTGTAAGCCAATTTGGGAGCTATTCCTTGGGGGACAAAGGAGGTCTCTTTATATGAGGGGAGCTTTGGCACATCCCTGAAATCATAAGATAGTGATTGAGGCTGACTTAATGCTAGGCAGTAGGCAACCTATATATTCCTTATGATGCTCCAATACTTATCAGGCCTGATTCTTTGGATTTGATGCAACTCTATGATCAGTATGGGCAGAGTGATGTTGGGAGTTGCATCTAACAGGCTGCAGAAATGGAATAATGCTCTAAGTTTGCTGAATGAATGGACCTCTTGCTTTCTATTCTCACTTTCCTTCATGACATTGTCACTCTTTTCAGACCCTCAGGCTCATTTCTACCTGCACAAAAATAAGGAATGTCTTACTCAACTCTACATAAGTTCATCATGATCAATTCAAAAGCAATTTTGAATTTGAAGGAAATACCTCCTTCAACTCTCAAATACCCAACCTCTTACCTCTGATTTCTTTTTCATTCTAGAAAGTGAAGCCAAATCAGTCTTACCATGCTGAGAATCGGAGCCTCTTCCCCGGCACCTCAATAACAATCCCAGCAGATCCTGAACTTCAGAGCAGACCCATTTTCACAGCATTGCACAAACCAGTGAAGATTTTTGTCTAAATGGAAATCTCTAGTTGGTTATCATTTCAAATTTGATGCTCATAAGATGATAGTATCATGGATTCAGAACCAGAAATACTTGAAAACCTATCAATATCAGTTGAGAAGTTTTGCTTAGCTCACTGTCTTGGAGAAGAATGAATTCATTTTTCAAGCTTGGTTCAGTCCATTTCTTCCTCCATTTCAGAGGCTGCTGAATTCCAGCTCCAGTTCCCTAACGTGGTCTCACAAAACAATCCTCTCAGTCCACACCAGCCCTCAATCCTCTATGCCTCTCATTTCACCTGCTTTGTAATAAATTTTGTCTTGTGATGATTTTGATTTCAATGTAATCTCATGAATAATAAATATTCTATTCTTTGATGTTGGCTTTTCTTTGTTACGTCTACCTAGAGGTCTTGTGTTGGACTTTATAGAGAACATAATAAGAGTAGGTCTTCCTGTCTCTCAGTCCAAAAATTTATCTCCTAGTTATTTTGGGAAGTTGGATTTTCAGACCAAACTTAGGCAATATATGCCATTTGATCCTCAGTGCTGGGTCCTTAGGATTGGTCCTGGCTTTGGGTCTTTTACATAGCATTTTAATGAGTCTGGATCTGCATGTGTGGAAGTATATTGGTACCAGATCTTGTGTCTCTGCATAAATTGTGGAAGAAAAACAATCATCTTTTGTGATTATTGTTTTTGATGAATCACTTTTCATTCTATTGAAGACTAAATTCCCTCTAGTTTGGGGATTTGCCCTCTCTCTGTGGCCTGCCTTCCCCTCCATCCAAGAAAAAGGAAAGGAAGGAGAGAGGGAGGGAGTCTAACATTCTACCCAAATTATGTGTCTAGAGTGGCAAGTTGGGGAGAAGGACTTGTTAGAAACTGGCAACTTGTTAGAAACTTCCCATATAAGCTTCTTCTCAGAGTGTCTCTTCATTCAGTGACTGCAAGAGAGATTGGCATTTCACATCTTCTCTTTCAAAGTGAGAATCCAGAAGAACCCAGATTCCTCCCTTCTCTCTCACCAACTCTGCCCATCCTTCCACCAAGAAGGAGAGAATCTCATATAATTTGATCAATCAAGTCAAATGTTACACATGCAACATAGGACTTTCCTGACCACCTTCTTTATGGGACAGACTACATTCCACAAGTCCATTTAAACTGACTAGAATGCTGCTGAGGCATTATGAAGCACTTCTGAAATTTAAACTATTAAACTGATATTTAATCTAATGGTGTATTGTAGGAATCTCAATTTGTTCCCCAAAGCAGTATTTTTTCTTGGACCAGTACATTTCTTTTCCCTTCAGATTGGCTTTTACTATATCTGACCTATGCTATAACATCCAAAATTTTATTTAAAGGAAAACCTTAATGAATCATAGCTGAAAATAGATAGCAAAATTATAACAAGAAGGTACTTTCTTCTTTCAGAACTAGATAAATCTTAACAAAAAATAAATAATAAGTCAAGGAGATGAATAGAATCTTACATATTTGGAGAGAATTAAATGGGAATATAAAAGAATACACCTCAATGTTTCATAGTATTTTTTTAAAATAATTGGTCATAAACTAGGGGATAAAAACTTTGTAGTGAAATGCAGAAAAATAAAAAAAAATTAAATGCATGTTTTTCAAATAATAATGCAATAAAAGTATTTAATAAGGACCATGGAAACAGATGAAAAGTTATTGGGAGGCTAACTGACTTAATCTTAAAGACTGAGTGAGTTAAAGCATAAATCATAGAAAAAATAAATACTTTTATTTTTAATGGTAATAATAAGACAACACACCAAAACCTGAGATGCAGCAAAACAGAGAAATATATATGTCAAAATCCTTGAATATGCAATTCAAAAAACAAACTAGAAAAATAAAAAAAACTCAATTAAACACCAACTTGTAAATTCTAAATGTTAAAGATGAGAGTACCAAAATGAAATATAAGAAAAATATTGAATTAATAAATAAAACTAGGAGTTTTCACCCCAAAACAAAATGAGCTATTTGTTAGCATTATTTAAAAAAAAAACAATAGCTATTATTTTATATCTATGGTACTTTTTATTTTAATATAGGTTTTTTTGTTTACCTGTTTTAATTAAATCTTTTTAACTTTAATTCTGTCTTCAGTAATCATATATTGTCTCTTATAATTAATTCTGTTTTCCGTATTTGTTTTTTCTAATAATATAATTCACGATTTCATCTATTTTTACATTCTTTTGATTTTCCATATTATTTTGGCATCTTGTTAAGTCAGTAGTTTCCCCTTGCCCAGTTCTAATTTTTAAGGAGTTATTTTCTTCTGTTATTTTTTGTATCTCATTTTCCAATGGTTGACTTTCTTTTCATGATTTTATTATTTTCTTCCATTACATTTATGTTTCCTCTCCTTCTCTTATTTCATTTTCAAAGTTCTTTTAAAGCTCTTCCAAGAACTTTTTTTCAGCTTGTGACCATTTTATATTTTTCTTTGAAGAAGAAGTAAGTTGCTTTAACTTCAATGTCTTCTGATTTGAACTCAGATCTTCTCTATCACTATACTAGCTATCTCTGGTTGGATTTTTCTCTTTTTTTTCTCACTGTTTTGAGCAGCTTATTTCTTGGCTATTTCCTTTATGTTAGAATTAGAAACTGGTCCCAAGGTGTGAAGGATAATGTAGGTTTTTTTTTTTTTTTTCCCCCTGCTGTTGTCTGAGCTCTATCTGGGAGTCTGACCTCACATACTATTCTCTACCTCTGAGTAGTGACCAGGATCTCCAGTGACATTGTCACCAAACATTGTTCTCCCTGTGGTCTCTCCCATGGCTGCAAGCTTCAACTCACTTCTCTGCTCTGGAACCAAAACTAGGGACATCGCTCTCCTTCAAAGGACCTTCCCACACCTCTGCAAGTATACTTACCTATGTGTACCGTATGCTGCTCCTCACCAACTGCCACAACCTGAAACTGCAACTGGTTAGTGTACCTGGGCCCAGAGTCAACATCAGTGGAGGGCCCTGCAATCTTCCCCTGATCAGCTAATCTTCCCCTTCCCCACCATTTTGGCATGAAAGTTCATGAAACTGAGGCTGAAGCTCATGCAACAACTTCCCGGGCTTCCTGCTTGTTGAGTCACCAGTATCTGCCCTGAGGTATCTGCAATTTTATCAGGCCAGACCCCCACCCAGAGAGTTCAGATCTTTTTTAAAGTCCTCCCAAGTTGTCTTAGGTTGAACAACTATTTATGCCAAATTTACATTATTTTTGTCACTCTAAAGTACACTTTGATGCATCATTTAAAATTATTTCTTGGGGGAATTGGGGAGGACCAGATAATTTTCTTCCTTATTCTATCATCCCAGAATCCTCTAGTGCTATTAAATTCTGAATTAAAAACATCATGCATACTTTTAAATCATAAAAAAGCAAAGAATTTTCTAACATCCTCCCCAGAGTCTCTTCTAATTCCTTCCCAGATTTCTATTCAGGCATACAATGTAGCATATATTCAAAGATGTTGTAACCCCATTTCTATTCACAGGCTTGGAAGAGAACAGGGGAAAGACCAAGAAATAGTAATGCACATAGATTTTTTCATATGACTAGATGTAATGGGCCAGAACTCTGGAGAAATATTCTTGAAGGATTCTTACAACAAGGTCTTAACTCAGTGGAATTGATAAGACAATGGTTATCTAGTTTAGCATGGTGATTAATAATTCTCTAGTCCAGTATGATTGATTTAATCTTACAACAAATAATGGTTCCCTAGTGATAGAATGATTGGCTTACACTCAGGATACTGTAATGATATAATTGTAATAGAGTATATAAACTGGGGACAAACTCAGCCAGTGAAAGAGAAAACTTGACCAGCTTTGTGGTGGCTCTTCTCTCTCCTTCACTTCTCCACTGAAACCAAGAGTCCCCTGGAAAGTTAGCCCGGCCCCAGGAGAAGGAGATAGAATGTGAAGGAGACAATGAAGACTTTGGACTTCATCCCTGATTATTTTCATGGTGATTATGCTGCTGAGACCAAGGTTGGTCCTGAGACTTCCAGAAAGCTAAAACAGAACATTACAACTAGAAATAGTTTTAATTTTGTCATCTGAAAATGGTCTATTCATATCCTTTGACTACTTAACAGTTGGAGAATGACTTGTATTCTTAAAATTTGCATCAATTATCTATGTATTTTACAAATGAAAACTTTATCAGAACCCTTAGATACACATTTTTCCCCAGTTTTCCTGCTTCCCTTCTGATTTTGATTGAATTAGTTTTGTTTGTTCAAAACCTTTTTAATTTATATGTTCAAAATGATCAGTTTTGCATTTTATAATGCTCTCTAGTTTTTCTTTGTTCATAAATTCCTTCCTTCTCCACATATCTGAGAAGTAAACTATGTCTTGTTCTCCTAATTTGTTTATAGTATTACCCTTTATATCTAAGTCATGAACCCAGTTAGATCTTATCTTGATATAGGGTTTGAGTGTTGGTCAATGCCATACTGTTTTCTATCATACCATTTTCCAATTTTCTCCGAAATTTTTATCAAACAGTAAGTGCTTATTCTAGAAGGTATAGTCTTTGAGTTCATCAAACACTAGCTTACTGTAAAATCAATTTTGTATCTTGTGCACTTAATCTATTCCACTGATCTAGTATTCTGTTTCTTAGCCAGTACCAAATGATTTTGTTGACCACTGCTTTGTAATATTGTTTTAGGTCTAGTACAGCTAACCATCACTAGCATTTTTTTCATTAATTCCTACAAAATTCTTGATTTTTTGCTCTTCCATATGAATTTTGTTATTATTATTTCTGGCTCTATAAATAATTTCTTGGCAGTTTGATTGGTATGGCACTGAATAAGTAGATTAATTTAGGTAGAATTGTCATTTTTATTATATTAGCAATATTATATGAGCAATTGATATTTTTCCAATTGTTCCTATCTAACTTTATTTGTGTGGAAACTGTTTTGAAACTGTGTTCATATAGCTTTATCTTGACAGGAAAATTCCCAAATATTTTATGTTATCTAGTCTTAGACACTTACTAGCTGTGTGACTCAGCATGTCACTTGACCCTGTTTACCTCAGTTTCCTTAGTATAAAATGAACCGGAGAAGAAAATCACAAGCCACTTTAAAATCTTTGCCAAGAAAACCCCAAAATGGGGCCACAAAGAGTCAAATACAGCTGAAAGGACTAAGCAACAACAAACCCATTGGAGCAGAAGGATAAGAAAGGGAGGAAACTGCTATATATTATCCTATTGCACATATACACACACATAATCACCCAAATAAACATACACATTACAAAAGCAAAACAGTTAAGAAGGTAGAAAACTATTGCAATTCATCCCAGGATCTTTGAAATTATAAAGCATTGGAGAGAACTAACTAGAAAGGCGTTTGACAAATTTGGTGTGTTCCTTTAAGATCAAGTAAGTTTATATCAGATTTACACTAGGAGAAATGATTTAAGATATCCAATGAAATAGTTCTTTCACCTTTTAAAATGGCACTCTAATGAGATTTACAAACATTACTTCCTTTAATATTACCTTAAGGAAAATAAAAAGTTTCTTCGTAATATAATAGTGGTAGAGAATTAAGATTTGATGCAATTGTCTTTTGCATATATGTGTATGTATATGTGTGTGCATGTGTGTGCGCACATGCATGCTTTTAAACCCATTTGTAAGACATTACTTTTGTTTGATCCTAGTCTTGAGCAGCTAGTATCTTAGTGAATGGAGTGCTGGGCTTGGAATCAGGAAGATTCATCTCTCTGAGTTCAAACTTGGTGTCAGGCATTCACTAACTGTGTGACCATAGACAAAACATTCTGTTTGCCTCAATTATTCATCTATAAAATGAGCTGAAGAAGCAAATGACAAAATATTCCAGTATCTTAACCAAGAAAATTACAAATTGGACCATAAAGAGTCATTCATGACCAAAATGATTGAACAATGAATCATGATGATCTAAAAATAATATCTCCACAAGAGTGACCTTAAGACATTTGGACCCCACCTCTTTAGGAGATGTTTCTTGAACAATAGCTATTAAATTTTAAGGTTTTTGATATATTTAAAAAATTGTTTGGGCATTTCCAATAGGTTTGCTCCCTGACTTAGCAGTGAATAAATGAAGACAATTTTGAGAGTATACAAGGTCCCTGGTAAATATTTTTTGTAGAGCTTCTGTTTATAAAAGTCATATGATTTAAAAAAAATGTATTATGAAATTCATGGGCCCATTTTATAGATGAAGAAACTAAGGATGTGAAGAGTTAAGTGATTTGTCTAGTTCTATGCAGCTGAGCTGTTAAGTACTCTCCTGCCTAACTTTTTCTTGAGCAGTTTGCATTCATTATAGCCTATCCTGCATAATACTCATTTGTATATCTGTCATATATCTATTTTTTTATATTTATGTCACATATACAAATATGTATATTTGTATATCTCTCTTTATGGTCTACATCTGTAATGTTCTTCTCTAAAATACAATGTTCTCTGGGAGCAGGTTTCTTGGGGGGCTTCTGGAGGCAGCCTTAGTTTCAGTTCAGTGTAATCACCCCAAATGCAGCCAGGTATTAAAGTCCAAATCCTTTATTGTGTCCTTAAAAGTCTTGTCTCCTTCCTTGGGCCCGGTTAGCTTTCTTAGAGTCCTATCTATCTCCTTGGTTCTTGCCTGTCTCTAGTCTTTTGCCTCTGCCAGCTTCTGTCTCTAGCTCCCTCTGAATGTCTCCAGCCAGCACAAAGGTGGAATATGGAATGAATCTGTCTCTTCCTCTGAGAATGGGCTCCTCCTCTTTGGCCCTGAGAGCTCCTCCTTATATATGCTCTTTTAAAGGTGTGAATCTTGTAGAATTATAGTAAAGACTAAGTACATGCCAATTAGAGAGTCATTATCTCCTCAATTCCACTTAGTACCTTGTTTCAAGTTCTGGCCCATAACATCTCCTTGTAGGATCATATCAATCATACTGGATGATGCTCAATTAGATAATTATTGTCTCTATCAATTCCAGTGACTTAGCACCTTGTAAGAATCCTAACATACATCATCTTAAGTTAAAATGCTATTACACAAGAAAATTGGTTTTACACACATATATTGTATCTAGGTTATACTGTAACACATGTAAAATGTATGGGATTGCCTGTCATCTAGAGGAGGGAATAGAGGGAGGGAGGGGAAAATTTGGAAAAATGAATATAAGGGATCATGTTGTAAAAAAAAATTACTCATGCATATGTACTGTCAAAAAATTTTTTTATAATTATAAAATTAATTTTAAAAATAGGAAAAATAAAATAAAACGCTGTTTCAGAATTTGGCTTCTGAAATCCTAACTCCTAATGATTGGAAATCCCTAGAAAAAATAGCACAACCAGACCAAAGCCTTATTCCTTACCCAGTGCTTGTGGCTAGTATCTTGTTAAAGGCCATTAAACAAGTAATAGAATTATATGGGATGGATCTGACAAGATATACACCTTTTATACACCTTTTATACCAATGTACAAATTACAATTTATAAATTAACATATTCTGTGAAATTGAAGAGGAAACCCCAAAACTCTGAAAAATCCTTAAAGGAGAAAATCTCTTTTAACTCTGCCTCAGAGAGAGGATTCCACCCCAAGCACAAACAGTTTCATCTTTGTTATCTGGGTGGGCCAGTCCAGAAACCCATTGAATTCAATTCAAATTCTAAACTTGGCTGAAACCCAGACTGGAACCAATCTGGGACTCCACCCACAAGCTTGTAGCCAAAGCCCCCTATTATAAAAGAGCTAGGCTGGAGCCCTCTCTTTGCAGAGGTCCCAAACATGATAGCCTTACACCTGGCACCAAGACTCTCTGCCTACTGAAATCCTGGTTCCAGTGCCCTCTTATCTCTACCTTCAACTTTATTAACTAGACTTTACTTCCAAACCCCACAATAAACCTCTTTTATCAATCTAGATTTTTGGGTCTGTAAATTCCTTTACTGGGGACTCTTGTACTGCCATTAGTATCCTTGTGCCAAATCCAAAGGAGTTGAAGGGGAGTTCTATTTGACTCCCTCTACCCCGAACCTGCCATTAGATCGCAATTAAACCCTAATTTCATTTAGGTACCCCAATTCTAGACCACATCAAAACCATCCCAGAGTGGCAAATTTTATTGGCCACAGCTTCAAATTTTATGCATAGGTCCCCCTTAGGCTATTACATAATTAGCCATGGGTTTTTGAAGAAAAGGTTTCTAAGATCCCTCTTAAAGGACCACCCATCTTTACAGTCGTGTCCAAATATTACATTTATGCTGTATATTCTTCTGACTTTACGTCTGCAGTTTGAGACAACAGAAGAGGAAGCTAGGAGCATAGGAAAAGCCTATATAGCTTGCTTCCCTTTCCACACTCCTACACTCCCTTCAGGGAAGAACCCTCATGGTTTGAGACCCAATGAAATTTGGCAGATGTATGTGACCCATTATAAGTCTTTTGGCCATCTGTCTTTTATCCATGTTGTCATGGCCACCTTCTCAGGATTTACTTTTGTATACAGTGGCAAAAGAGATGGCCTGGGTGGTCACTGAATTCCTTATACAGGCCTTTGCAATTATGGTTATGCCACAAGCAATGAAAATAGATAATGTACCTTCATATACTTCCAAACATTTTGCACACTTTTGTGCAGGGTATTAGATTCTACACACCACTGGCATACCTTTTAATCCTCAAGGACAGGCAATAGTAGACAGAAGAAACAGAGACAGAAATAGAGAAACAGATGCTCCTCCAAAAACAAAAACAAGTAATATTAGAGAACTTCTAAATTTAACCCTATATACTATTAATTTTTTTTTCTTTTGATGAGGATGCATTGGCTCTAGAAGACAGGTTTTATAACCCACCACAAGGGCAGTGTCCAGTGCGAGCAGCTCCACTATCTTTTGATAATCGCCAGCTGATGTGGAGAGATCCTGAAAGTGTAAATGGAAAGGGCCAGATAAGTTAGATGTTTGAGGCAGGGGGTTTGCTTGTGTCTCTACATGTCATATCCACCTTGTCCATCAGAGAGACACAGAAAAAGAGGAGACCCTGGAAACAAAGAAGACCAGGAAACACTGAGTGGTTCCATCTCTGACTACATCTGCACTGAAAGAGCATGGCTGTTAACATTATGTGTATGGCAATTGGCTAATGAATATTACCATAATCATAAAAATAATTGCTAATGAGACTGATGCAAGACTTCAAAACCTATAGTAATCCTCAGATTCCCTTACACATGAAGTGATGGACAATAGATTGGCTTTGGACTGTCTCTTGGCTACTAAAGAAAGTGTATGTGGGGTTGTAAATTAATAGTTATTTTATATCTCTTTCTTCTGGGACTCATGGAAGTCTTTTATAGTATCTTGTTTATTCATATTGCTTGTTATATTATTACTTGCTTGTTTGATTCCTCCCATGAAGAAACTTGTTTGATGGATTTAACCACTGATGTATAGCTGCTTCAATTAAAACAAAAGAAAGCAGGAGATGTAGAGGGCCACAAATAATGGGGAACCCTTGGGGAGGTATAAGACCCTTTAGTCCAGTAAAAGGAATCCTACTGTTGTGTTGTTTGGCTTCCCATTCCCCCTAGGAGCAATTAAGCCTTCCTGAAAAGTCAGGGAGTATGACAACCTATATTGTAATACAATTGTAATTGTATACTAAAGTGACAAGGAAAGATCTGCTCACAATAGCAAGTTATGTGGTTCTGCATGTATCCTATAGTTAGTACATGTGCTGTATGCTATTCTTATGTAAATATATTAGGGTATATAGGGCTGAGAAAACTTTAAATAAATGGAATCCTGTTTGACCACCCTCGTGAGTTCTGCTTCACTCTTTACTCACAATCAGGTTTTGAGATGGTCCTGAAATCCTCCAGGTCCAGACATCTTTGCCTTTCCTTTCTCTCCTCTACCTCCTCATCCTCTTTTTATTCTTCCTCAGGATTCTCAGGAAAGAGGGCAGTTTTGTGTCTCAGGAATAGAATAATAATAATCTTTTTCTATGTCTAAAAGACAGTTTCATGGTAGACTTAAAGAATTCTTCCCAAGGAAATACTAAAGAAGTGAAAGGGACCTGTATGTGCCAAAATGTTTGTGGCAGCCCTTTTTGTAGTGGCTAGAAACTGGAAGATGAATGGATGTCCATCCATTGGAGAATGGTTGGGTAAATTATGGTATATGAAGGTTATGGAATATTATTGTTCTGTAAGAAATGACCAACAGGAGGAATACAGAGAGGCTTGGAGAGACTTACATCAACTGATGCTGAGTGAAATGAGCAGAACTAGGGGATCATTATACACTTCAACAATGATACTATATGAGGATGTATTCTGATGGAAGTGGATTTCTTCAACATAGAGAAGAGCTAATCCAATTCCAATTGATCAATGATGGACAGAATCAGCTACACTCAGAGAAGAAACACTGGGAAATGAGTGTAAACTGTTAGCATTTTTTGTTTTTCTCCCCAGATTATTTTTACCTTGTGAATACAATCCTTCCTTTGCAACAACAACAACTACAAAATTCGGTTTTGCACATATATATTGTACCTAGGATATACTATAAGATATTTAATATGTATGGGAATGCCTGCCATCTAGGGGAGGGGGTGGAGGGAAGGAGGGGAAAAACTCAGAACAGAAGGGAGTACAAGGGATAGTGTTGTAAAAAAAAAAATTACCTATGCATATGTACTGTCAAAGAAAATGGTATAATTATAAAAATTAATAAAAAACAGAATTAAAAAAAAAAAGAATTCTTCAGGACACTTTTGGAGAATCATTGATGTAGACTAGTAGTCTTCATACTTTTTTGATCATAGATTTCTAATAGTTTAAAAAAGGTTACATCTGAAGGCCAAATATATATATAGTTGTTGATTTCATTTTCAGCCATATCTGACTCTCTGTGATCCTATTTGGGATTTTTTTGGTCAAGAAACTGACATGATCAGCCATTTTCCTCTCCAGCCCCTTTAACAGATGAGGAAATTGAAACAAACAGGGTTAAGTGACTTGCAGAGAGTCACACTGCTAATAAGTTCTTAAGGCTAGATTTGAATTCAGATTTCCTGACTGTAAGAGCTTCTATTCACTTAATTATTTAGTTTCCAATGTGTATATTTACTTATTTGTAAATTATCTAATGTACTGTTGTACTAAAAATATAAAACTTATAGAAAAATCAAAACTAAAAGGGATGAATAATATTTGTTCATTAAGTCAATAGGCAATTTCTGCAGCTTAATTAATAAGTAGGGAAGTGACACAGTCAGATTTACACTTTAGGAAATTACCGCAGCATCTGTGTGGAGAAGGGAAAGAAGCAGGGAGAAAATTTAGAAAGCTATTATAATAGTTCAAGTGAGAGGTGAATTAATTTAGAGTCTATGTAGGCAGACAGAACAGAACCATGAAAGAGGTATTGTGGAGGCAGAAACAAAACGTGATAACTGATTATATATTTGGGGTAATGTAGAGTGAGGAAAATGTTCTCAATGTTTCCTACCCAGATGCTGCTGTTATGGCTGTCTGGGTACAGTTATGTTACAACTGTCATTAGGATTAACCACTGCCTCAGAATTTTAAAAAAAAATTGGAGGTAGGGAATGGAGTAGAAAAATACTTGGGAGGAGTGGAGCCAAGATGGCAGAGAGGACACACGTGTCTTTCTGAGCTCTCCTTTACCCTCAAACTATATTTTATGAAACTTAGCTTTGGAATTAGTGCTTGATTGTCAAAACCCATGAATATTGGGAGTACAACACAGTACCAACAGAAGATAATCTCAAAATTCGCCAGAAAAGGTCTGTTTTTGCTTGTGTGGGGGGATGGAATGGGGCTAGGCCAGGGGCAGACTCAGATAGGTAGACAGTGAGAGTATGGAAAACAACTCACATTGAGCAGACCAGCAGAGGTGGGGTGTGGTCTTCACAGGCTGAAAATCTGTGAGGAGAACTCTACCAGTTTCAGCTACTCTGCTCTAGTAACAAGCCAATAGATCAGAAGAGAAGCTATGAACACAAAGGGTAAAGACTATAACCCCAAAATGCCAGAGTCTCTCAGGATCTAGCCACCCAGCACCCAGAGGGACTCAGTATTATCTCAGTGCACAAGACTGATCCCAATGCAGAAGGTAATTTCAGTGCAGATGCTAATCCCAGAGCAGTCAAACTATATTATAAAGTAGTGATAATTAAAACCATTTGGTACTGGCTAAGAAATAGAGTAGTTGGTCAGTGGAATAGGTTAGGCTCACAGAACAAAATAGGCAATAATTCCAGCAATCTAGTGTTTTACAAACTGAAAGAGCCCAGCTTTTGGGATAAGAACTCACTATTTGACAAAAATTTCTGGGAAAATTGGAAAAAATTAGGGCTCAACCCACATCTAACACCACATACCAAGATAAGATCTAAGTGGGTTTATGATTTAGATATAAGGGTGATATTATAAGCAAATTAGAGGAACATAGAATATTTTATCTCTCAGATCTGTGGAGAAGGAAGGAATTTGTGTCCAAAGAAGAAATGGAACTCATAATAGTACACCAGATAGATAAGTGATTACATTAAGTTTAAAAGATTTTGTACAAACAAAACTAATGCAGACAAGATCAGAAAGGAAGCAATAAATTGGGAAATCATTTTTACATTTAAGGATTCTGATAAAAGTCTCATTTCTAAAATATATAGAGGATTGACTCAAATTTATAAGAATTCAAGCCATTCTCAAATTAATGAATGGTCGAAAGATATGAACAGACAATTTTCAGCTGAAGAAATTAAAACTATTTCTAATCATATTAGAAGGTGCTCTAAATCACTCTTGATCAGAGAAATGCAAATTAAGACAACTCTGAGATATCACTACACACCTCTCAAATTGATTAAGATGACAGGAAAAGGTAATGACAAATGTTGGAGGGGATGTGGGAAAACTGGGACACTGATGCATTATTGGTGGAACTGTGAATGAATCCAACCATTCTGGAGAGCAATTTGGAACTATGCTCAAAAAGTTATCAAACTGTGCATACCCTTTGATCTAGCAGGGTTACTACTGGGCTTATATCTCAAAGAGATCTTAAAGAAGGGAAAGGGATCTGTTTGTGCAAAAATGTTTGTGGCAACCCTCTTTGTAGTGACAAGAAACTGGAAACTGAATAGATGCCCATCAATTGGAGAATGGCTGAATAAATTATTATATATAAATGTTATGGAATAGTTCTATAAGAAATGACCAGCAGGATGATTTCAGAAAGGCCTGGAGAGACTACATAAAATGATGCTAAGTGAAATGAACAGAACCAGGAGAACATTATACATGGCAACAACAGGACTATATGAGGATCAATTCTGATGGACATGGCTCTCTCTGATGGACAATGAGATGATTCAAACCAAATCCAATTGTTCAATGATGAAGAGAGCCATCTACACCCAGAGAATGGCCTGTGGGAGCTGAGTGTGGACCACAACATTGTAGTGTCACTCTCTTTGTTGTTGTTCGCTTGCATTTTCTTTTACTTATTTACTTTTTTTTTTTGATCTGATTTCTCTTATGCAGCAAAAGAATTGTCTAAATATTTTTATACATATTGGATTTAACATATATTTTAATGTGTTTAACATATATTGGATTGCTTTGACCTATATAAGGGAGGGAGTGGGGAGAAGGAAGAGAAAATCTAAAACACAAGGCTATGCAAGGGTCAATGTGGTCAATTTATCGATGCATATATTTTGAAAATAAAAAGCTTTATTAAAAAAAAACTCTCATTTCAGGGATCACTATCCTATATTAACATGAAAATCTGGATCCCAAAGAGTTTATAAGATCTGCAGAAGATTATGGAAGCAGTGGCTGATACTCCATAGTATTAGGTAGTGTGTATTGTATGATAAACATATAGAAAGGAGACTGAAAAAAAAAAGTCAAGGACAACCTGGGTAATGTTCTCCATACCTATTAAATTTGTTCTTGTGTTTATGCATCTAGCACCTGGCTCAGCACTTGTACATAGTGGGTATATAATTAATGTTTGTTGAAGTATACTATTTTCTCACTGACAAGAATTAGGAGGTAAGAATATGCAATAAAACATTAAACTAAATTAAATCATATCAAAAGACAAACCAAAACCCAGGAGCCAGGGAGACCAAGATAAACTCTCAATTATTATCTAAAGACAGATAGTGCAGTCTTTCAAATCACTCAGATCATAATCTGAATGTTTATCTAGTAGATCTCATAAAATAGGCCAATTCTGGAAGGTCTGGGCAATCTTCTGGATAACCTGAGGGTTCTCTCACTAATTCACTATTGCCCAGATCACTTACAAAGTCAATTATCGGTTACCAGAAGTTTATTCAGAAGACCAACAGTAGAGGATTCGGAAATATTAGCATCAAAAAAAGAAACTGAAGACTTGCTAATAGATGCTGGTTTGTTTAATAGTGTGAAATTTTTCATTGATTAAAATTGATGAGAACATAAATTTGAATAATGGCAATGTCTGGAAAGAAGTTCTGTGGTTTCCCCTTTTTGATCCCATATCTTCATCCAGCATCTGAAACAAAAGTCAAAAGTCAGAACCAAAAAAATACTAACAGTCTGAGGCTGCTAAGTCTGGCTAGTTAGTACTGCTTCTAAAAAGGGAAGAAATCCTGTCTGTTTGAGGAAGAAGTGAGAGTGAATATGAAAATAAGGTGAAATAGGAGAAACAATGTACTCTAGAAGCTGGTATCTTAGTGTATGAAGTTGTTTTAAAAATATTTTAATAACTGTATTTTGATATAATTGTTTCCTTTGTAATTATGTATTTTAATTTCAAAACACTATTTTAGTAGTATAAAAGCTTCAGACTGTTAAAGGGACCCATAACAAATACAAAAAGGCTGTATATATGAGAAGGTAAGCTAGAGTTTTTTGTCTTTGACAATGAGGAAAGCAGGTCCTATTTACCATAGCATAGATATCATGAATTTAACTGGGGGAAGGGAAAGACTACCTTCCACCTTCTCACTTTTACCCTGTGGCTCCAAGAATGGATTTGAGAATTTATTCTATACTCTTTCATTTCTCCTTTTCCACTCCAAGCACAGGTGGTACAATTACCAGAATCAGAATCAAGCTATGGAAACTTTGGAGATAGAATTCCTGGCCAGATGTTGCAGCCAGATGTTGGAAGGAAGTGATGAGAAACCAGAATGCCCAGCACTCAAGGTTGTGAAATTCAATGGGACTTTGCTGCATAGGATCTGAACTAAGTAAGCTGTGATCCTAATATTCCTTTATTCCTCAGGGACTCAGGTGGTGTAAGAGGGGACAATGTGTTTGAAGGAAGGATGTTTGTATATTTGTTCTCACTATATCTTTGAAGTAAATTGTTTAAAATAAAAGCTAATCCAACTATTAAATGTCCAAATTGAACATAGGGGACTTCCTGAAACTGGGAAAGAGCCAATAGTATAAGAAAGAGCCAATAGTAGAGGAACTAGAAGTATTCTAACCCCCTTAGTGACACTATAGAACTTTGGGGGAAGGAAATTGCGTTGTGGAGGAGGGAGGGGGAGAAGTGAAATATAATATACCTTGTCTACCAGCAGTGGTGGGAGTCATTACGTGTTAGGGTCTTGTCTAGAATAAAACTGGGCCCCTTACATTGGCAGGGACCCTAAATGTCAAGATTCCAGAAAAATGGCAAAAAAAGGTGGGGCTGGAATTACATAGTTGATTTTTTCCTGTTGTATGTATCCTATAAAATCAGATCCATTTTTGTAATTGTGTGGGCATTTTATTTGTTGATTGCTTTGCTGTTTGAATACTGATGCTTTCTGTATTATTGAATGCTATAGAAGTATTGACATTGAATTTAATATGAAAAATTTAGTTTTGACATTAGAGATATTGCCTCATAGAAATGAACATAGTTTTTCTTTTTATGTTTTAAAAGACCTAGATTTGCCTTTTTCTGAAAGCAAAATGCTCTGCAACATTTCAAAGTAAGGACACCCATGTCTTACAAATCCATTTGTAGCTAGAATTTTTTTTTTTACTATTTCTCTAATTGTCCCAATCTTCTTTCATTCCCCAGAGACTGAGGTGGTCCAGGAGGGGACTCCCTAGGGGTTTGCATATTTGTTCTCCCTATTTAAAGCAAATATTCCTTTGTAAATGCTTAAAAAAAAAAGAAATTAACTAGAAAGGAAATCTGAGATTGGGACTAATAACAGAAGACATGAGAAGCAGAGAATTCATGTAAAAATGTAGTAAGAATTGAAGTGGCTCCATTGTTGATACTTACTTGTGCTTACTACTTTCCAAAAGACTGAGTTAACTATACATTATGGGATGCAAACATTTCTTGCATTTACCGACGGGGCAACATTTCATTGGCGAGTAGCAGGAACTATCTGATTGACATTCTGATTTGCAGGGTAAGGAATTCTTTGAATTTTGAGATTTTTCCTTAGTTGAAAAATATTTGACACCTGAGGATTCTGGGGGAAAACACATACCAGGACGTTCGTCTGCAGAGTAAAGGAGAATAAGACAAAATTTTCAGACTTCTCCCCCAGAGATAACAGTTTAAAGGAATAATAAGTTTTTTCTTAGAACCTTTTCTCAATTTAATAGACTTCTTCTCTGAATAACATTTTAAATGCATTAAATGATTAAAATACCTCATCTTTTCTCTTCTTGGCTTAGTCAGAAAAGTAGACCCTAATGAGAGATGTTGACAGAATTAAGTGTTTTTTTTTATTTATTTAAAGGCTAAGGATCACTTTAATTCCAAGGGTTGACTGGATACAAGTGACTTTTCCATTTATTTAAAGGACAAAACAAAAAATAAATAAATTAAGAAAAAGTAAAGGCTTTAAAACTTTTTAGAAAAAAGCAGTACCACCCCATTCTTCAGAGCTGTCAATGACTACAGAAGAAAAAATATGTTGCCTCTAACTTTCAATGGAAGACTAGAAAAAAAGGGAGGTAGGAAGAAATACCTTCCTAGAGCTTAAATAATGTTCAGAGCTTAATGCTCAAGTCTTCTGAAGGCTCTTTAGTTCATTCCCCTAACTTCTGCCTAATAGCAGAACAGAGTTTTGGGTTCTACTCCTCTGTCTTTTCTTTCCTAAGAATGCAGAATTATAATATGCCAGAGGATATATTTTGGTTCTTGCCTGTGTCTTCTTTCACTTCGGGTGATTGCATGGAAAGTTTGATTGAGGACATATAAAATGTAAAGCAAATGCTATTCTCCTTTCAGAAATACTTTTATGCCTCATGTCTTTCTTGTTACTATGAAGGATTCTATTCTTATTATATAAGAACATATTTTTTAAAAATGGATTTGTATGTTTGTACTTCAAATTCCTGGAGATCATGATATTCCACAACATGATCATAGAACATCACCAGAAGGATATTGGTGTTTTTGAAAATGGGCTTTTGGTTAGGCAAAAAAATTGGGATCATTAAAGTTACTACACAATATCTGAAACACAATCCAGGCTGCTCTTTTCTTCCTATTTAATTCTGGACTAAATTTATTGTCCACTTGCAGTTCTGATCCAAGATTGCTCTTTGAGTTGCCCATCTAACTGCATAGCGTAGTCTGGAAACCAGCCATTCTTCACTCACCTACCTTTTCATGTTTGGATAATTCAACAGAATCCTTTTGAGTGACTGTCTCATTAAGAGGTTCTGAATGTTTGGGGCTCAATTCTGTAGCACAATGTCACAGGCAAACAAGCAAAATTTTCTTATCAAATCTGGATATTATATTAGTCCAGGAACAATAGATAAGACATTGGAATATGGAGACAATATCCAAAATACATCAATAGGCTAGAATATTTGGGCTGAATTTAACATGATGAAATTTAAGAATATGTTGAGTCTGAGCTAAAAAAGTAACTTCAAATGTACAAGATGAGAGAAGCATGTCTAGATAATTTGTATGAAAACAGATTCTGGAGTTTCCATGAACTGCAAGCACCACATTAGTTTGTAGTGTAATCGGGCATTCAAAACCAAACCAAAACAAAACACCAATGCAATATTGGACAGCATTGAGATGCATGATTTCTTGTAATAAGGAGGTGATGTTTCAGCTCTACCCTGCCTCAGTCACATCACATCTGCAACACTGTATTGAGGTTTAGGTCTTACAGTTTAAGGGACAGAATCTAGGAAAGGGCAGCCAAGTCATAGCAATCAGAGTTTATTAACTGATTTCTATATGCCAAGCACTATATTAGGTCCTGAAAATACAAAAAAAGTCAAACAAAATGGTGAAAAATCTTTACTATGCTTTTATTAAGGCCTACCTAGTTAAAAAAAAAAGTTTGTATAGTGTGGAAAAGAGAAAAACGGTGAAATTATATCTTCATGTATTTGAAGGTCTACCTTGTGAAAATAAGGTTAGACTTAATCTGTTTGGTGATAGGTGATAGAACTAAGAACAATAGAAGTTGCAAAGAGGAAAATTTACCTTTGTTCTCAGCCACTAGGTGTATATTCTCTGACCACAATTTGAAGAAAATGTAACTGGCTGATATTCCTAAGTAAGGTCAAGTAGGAAAAACTAGCTTTTTTGATTTTCTCATCTGTCTCTATAAGATATCACTTTACATCTTCCATAGTAAGGGCTGAGATATTGATGATAATACAACAAAGGAGACTGAGGGATATCTGGAGTAGGTGGGAGGAGAACCTGAAGAGATGTCATGAAAACCCAGAGATCAGAGGGTGGTTAAAAGAACTGGGTGGTCAACAGTGCCATATGCTATAGACATAAATTAATAATTAATAAAAATTAAGAAGTTGTTGGACTGGTCAATTAAGAGCTCACTGATAACTTTAGAGAGTCATTTCAGTTGGGTGATGCCAGATTGTAAGAATGGATATGTTATAAAGAAGATCCAACTCATTTCCAGTTGATCAATGATGGACAGAACTAGCTACACCCAGAGAAGGAACACTGGGAAGTGAATGTAAATTGTTAGCACTACTGTCTATCTACCCAGGTTACTTATACCTTCGGAATCTAATACTTAATGTGCAACAAGAAAATGGTATTTACACACATATATTGTATCTAGGTTATATTGTAACACATGTAAAATGTATGGGATTGCCTGTCATGGGGGGAGGGAATAGAAGGAGGGGGGGATAATTTGGAAAAATGAATACAAGGGATAATATTATAAAAAAAATTACTCATGCATATATACTGTGGGAAAAAATTCTAAAAAAAAAAAAAAAAAAAAAAAGAAGCTTACACAATGTAAGTTCCTTCCTTACTAAGGAACTTACAGTTTGTAAGGTGAGATACAAGAAATGAAGAAAAAATTACAATACTAGAAAATATATGAGATGTTATTTCATGTAGAAATAGAAAACTGTGCAAAAGAATTAGGTTTGTGTATGGACTAAAAGTAATTTTTCATATTAAATGACACCGTTGCTATCATTATGGAAGATGTCAGTCAACGTGAGGATTATTTGGCATACTTAATGATGAGACAAATGAAAACTTGGAAGACCAAAAATGTGACCCCCAACCAAACAATATATTTTCTACATGCTTGTGACCAGTAAGAACACATAGATTTATTAAAATTTTACATAATCAAAAAAAAAAAAAAAAAAGAATGGATATGTTAGGGAGAGACAAGAATATGGAGGCAAAGAATGTCAACTTCCAGACCCTTCTCATCACTTAATTTTAAGAATCACCAAAAATTAAGTAATAGTTCTGAGAAGGGCCTGGATTACTAGGTGGGATTGGCAGAAAAAAACCAGAAGTAAAGATGAAATCACTTCCTGAAGCAAGCAGGGAAGGGAAGCAGAAAAAGGTTTCTGCTAAAGATGATGCCAAGGAAACTACCCAGGTTGGTTTGGAAACCATGAATAAGAAAGATAAAACATGAGCAAGTTACATTTTAGTATGTACAAGGTTCTTCCAGTTTTTACTAAACATTCTATGTGTCTGTAAAACTTTAGGCTTAGTAAGAGCTCTTCCACACTTAACTTTTGTTCTTTGTCAGCTCTGTTGTTAAAATAAAAGCACCTCTGTCAGGTTATGGTCAGTCTATTACATTGTAGTCAGGTTACCCCCAAAGCAAACTTCCCCCCAATATTTTATCATTTTTAGACTTACCATTAGGTTGTGCCTGAGCTTCTTGCTCATAAAAGTTTGATAAGGCCAGCAAGGCGGTGAAAACAAAAATGAACATGTTGGCGTTTGTTTCTTTTGTGCTTTGGAGATCCAGAGAGACCTCTTTTAAAGGTCTCAAAGCTTAAAGGAACAAAGCTAACATTGTTGGATATTGGAATCCTTTCTCTGCTGGAGCCCAATTCATTGCTTTGGATGACTTATCATTGATTTTGGTTGCATTGTAGTTTGTGATTATGAAAGTCACCTGATGTCAGTTTCAGTTGTCAGTGCCTCTTCCTTAAAATCCCTAATGATGAGAACATATAAAGATTAAAATAACAATCCTTTACTTGATTGTCAGGATTGTAGAAGGAATTAGAGAAAAGGTTACCAGCTTTGCCAGCTCCACTCACTCCCTTTCCATCCTGCCTCAGAGTTAATTAATCTGGTCTAGCATTGACTTTTGGATGTCTTCACATTGGAAGGAACAATAGGAATGGGGGGCTTCTGTTCTACTGGGTCAGTGGTCCTGGGTCTTCTGGCTTTGGAATCTGCCTCAGGAAACTCACACCCAATCTATCTGATTCTGACCACTCCTTAGATAGCTTTTAGCCTCAGGAAACTCCCACAGATCATTTTGGATGTGCTTTCAGCCTCCAGAATCCTCTTCCTTGTTTCTCTCCAACAGCTTCACCACTGTATCCATGAAGCTAGAAAAAATAATGATAGGAATGAGTTGGTATAAACTCTCTGACCTTCTTTTTCCTCAGTGCAAAATGTCCCAGAAGCAGCTCAGACGAGCAGAAATAATTGTAAGTTAAATGATCCCTTTTGTGACTCAAGAATTTTTCTTGAGTCTGATGTACTTTGTATATGGACAGGAAAAGCTGAAAGTCCAGTCTTCAGTGCTTGGAATCTACATCCCACTTTTTAGTTGTACTTATGGCTGAGAGAACCTGCATGGGGAATCTCACTGTTCTCAAGTATGGAATCAAACTTCAGGAATATTTTTTATCTGGACTATTCCTGGATATGATTCTTCTTAGTTTTGCAAGCCTGAAAATGATTAACTCTTAAATACTGAAAACACAGGGAAACAGTGAGGTTTTTCTAATGTCCAAAGGCCACAAAGCCTAACTTTATCACCTATTAGGATAGATTGGAAATTGTAGCTAAGAATTCTCCCTAATCAGAATTTCCCAGATCTATCACAACACTTGACAAATTATAGCCTTTCATATTTGAAGGCCCATTGTTTTCTTTCTACTGGTTTTATTTTTTTCCCTTTCTAAGGAAGGGATATTAAATTATATTTTACACAGAGAATCTTCTAGAAAGGCTTCACTAAGTTGTTTAGTATTAAAGATTCTATTATTTCTAAAAAGATATTTGCTTTGAAATGTTTGATTGATGCTTTTGTATGTCTCATTTCTTTCTATAATGACTCTCCAAAACCGGTTCCCAGTAGCATATTTCCTAATAAGAAAGAATCAAAATTAAGCAAAGCAACACAGCTTATGGGTAATATTTGCCTCTTAGAGTTAAGTATTTATTTACATAAAAGCAGCAACTTTGTTGACTTTCTGGCAAGTTTGAAGTCATAGGATTCAGGAAGTCATGAGGTGTTTAGCTTCTGAAATCTTTCATTTGCTATTCTTTGTCATTATTTTTGTCATTGTAGAAATTGTTTTCAGTTCTAGTTTTACTTTCTGTCAGTTCAGGCAAGTTTTTACTAAAGATCCTCTGTATTGTGTCCAAAATATATCTTGTTTTTTTATAATCTCTTTGTTTCATATATAAAAGACTTAAATGACCATTGTTTTAATGGTTTATCAGTTCTGCATTTAGAGTTATTTTTCCAATCATTTTAATGGAATCAAATGTAAATGCAATTCTATAATAATCCTCTATTTACATGTAAGTTTAGACTCAAAATAAAAAAAAAATGAGAATGCATAGTTTTTCAAATAAAAACAGGAGCTCATGAAAATCTAGACAGTGTTCCATTGGAATCGATTCCTGACAGATGTATTTTCCAGTTTTCCATAGGTGCCAGGCAACATCAACACTCCTTTTTCAGATTGTATAAGGCGTGATCATGTCTAATTCCACTGAGTTCTGTCTCATGCTGCTGAAGAAGTTCTCAAAAACCTCTAATTAATTATACTTCCACTCTGAATCTTCATGTCATGACTTGCAAGAGTTAGTCATTCTGTCAAGCCTGTAAATGTCAGTTTCCCCATTATCCTCTTCTCTCCAGGATTCAATTTTGATCCTGTTTGTGATCCTGAAAACTGAGGAACTCTCATTTTTCCTTTTAGTAGAAATTGTATTTCCTTAAGTCTTATCTTTGTATTTTCTTCTTCCTAGACTGCAGTATTTGCTCTCAATTCTAAAAGCTCAACAACTTCACTAGGTAAGATGTACAGATCTCTTCAGATTCCCCCTTCTGTTTCTACTCTAGATGATTTGCACATCATTAAGTAGGAATCCTCTAAAGTATAGCTACTTCCCTGTCTAATAGTTATCTGCAGACCAACAGAATAGAATTGAGAAAGAAGAAAGCCCCAATTCTGACTGAATATTCACAGAGAATATTTTAAATGTTCATTTCATATCCTTATGATTTGTATTGGAAACCCTGTGCCTATCTTAGGTCCTGGTACAGAGCAAGTGCTTACAAGTGCTTGAAAATTTAATTAATGTTATTTTGTTTTACCGCTTTAAAAGGAATGGACATTGAAAGTGTGCCCTTATGTCTTCCTGTGAGTTATGGTCTGGATTTTTAAAATTTCTCCATTTCCTACCTCAGAATCAGGAGATGACAAATCCTTCACCTCTCACTGAGTCTAGTTTTGCACTCTACCCATTGCTATCTTCTTCCAAGTGAATGCAATGTTGTACCTGCAGGCACAGGATTGATAATGCTATACAAGGAAATTTCATGGATACCTTTCTTTTTCAACTTTGAGTTAGACAAGAGTCCTGAGGAAGCTTCTTGTTGACCATCACATTGGTTGCATGGCTGAGTTACATGGAAGCCTAAAAGAAATGATGCTTGGATAACAATAATGGGTTGGCCAGCCAGTGATAGCTCTGAGTAATATGGGGAAATCAGAAAAACTATCTTTGGTGGTTTCCCAGTTTATTGCAATTTTTTTTTGGCAGTAAATAATAATTCCTCAGGCACCAAAACTTGTGCCCTCAAGGTCTTTGTGAGAAAAAAAATCTACTGTCTGAGGAAAGAATTTGTTAATAAATGATTTCACACTTAAGTACAAATTACAGAGAAAGCAAAGCTGCAGGCAAGCTGCTACTTGGGGGATATGTATTTTATCTAAAGTATGAAAAGTCTGAAGAAAGGACTGGAAGTAGTGTGTAAGCCAATTTGGGAGCTATTCCTTGGGGGACAAAGGAGGTCTCTTTATATGAGGGGAGCTTTGGCACATCCCTGAAATCATAAGATAGTGATTGAGGCTGACTTAATGCTAGGCAGTAGGCAACCTATATATTCCTTATGATGCTCCAATACTTATCAGGCCTGATTCTTTGGATTTGATGCAACTCTATGATCAGTATGGGCAGAGTGATGTTGGGAGTTGCATCTAACAGGCTGCAGAAATGGAATAATGCTCTAAGTTTGCTGAATGAATGGACCTCTTGCTTTCTATTCTCACTTTCCTTCATGACATTGTCACTCTTTTCAGACCCTCAGGCTCATTTCTACCTGCACAAAAATAAGGAATGTCTTACTCAACTCTACATAAGTTCATCATGATCAATTCAAAAGCAATTTTGAATTTGAAGTAAAGAATGCTACTCAAAGGGAGATAAAAGGAAATACCTCCTTCAACTCTCAGATACCCAACTTCTTACCTCTGATTTCTTTTTCATTCTAGAAAGTGAAGCCAAATCAGCCTTACCATGCTGAGAATCGGAGCCTCTTCCCCGGCACCTCAATAACAATCCCAGCAGATCCTGAACTTCAGAGCAGACCCATTTTCACAGCATTGCACAAACCAGTGAAGATTTTTGTCTAAATGGAGATCTCTAGTTGGTTATCATTTCAAATTTGATGCTCATAAGATGATAGTATCATGGATTCAGAACCAGAAATACTTGAAAACCTATCAATATCAGTTGAGAAGTTTTGCTTAGCTCACTGTCTTGAAGAATGAATTCATTTTTCAAGCTCTGGTTCAGTCCATTTCTTCCTCCATTTCAGAGGCTGCTGAATTCTAGCTCCAGTTCCCTAACGTGGTCTCACAAGACAATCCTCTCAGTCCACACCAGCCCTCAATCCTCTATGCCTCTCATTTCACCTGCTTTGCAATAAATTTTGTTCTCTTGTGAAGATTTTGAATTCAATGTCACACTGCTAATAAGTTTTTAAGGCTAGATTTGAACTCAGGTTTCCTGACTATAAGAACTTCTATTCACTTAATCACCTAGTTTCCAATGTGTATATTTACTTAATTTGTAAATCATCTAATGTACTATTGTACTAAAAATATAAAACTTACAGAAAAATCAAAACTAAAAGGGATAAATAATATTTGTTCATTAAGTCAATAGGCAATTTCTGCAGCTTAATTAATAAGTAGGGAAGTAACATAGTCAGACTTACACTTTAGGAAATTACCACAGCATCTGTGTGGAGAAGAGAAAGATTTGAGGCAGGGAGAGAATTTAGACAGCTATTATAGTAGTTCAAGTAAGAGGTGGACTAAGTTAGTGACTGTGTAGGCAGACAGAACAGAATCATGAAAGAGGTATTGTGGAGGCAGAAACAAAACGTGATAACTGATTGTATATTTGGAGTAATGTAGAGTGAGGAAAATGTTCTCAATGCTTCCTGCCCAGCTGTTCCTGTTATGGTTATGTTACAACTGTGATTATGGGTAACCACCATCTCAGAATTTAAAAAAAAAAAAAGGGAGCCTGTAAAATAGAGATAGAGAATGGAGTAGAAGAATATTTGGGCATAAAAAAATCTGTGAAATTCAAGGATAAGTGTAGGAAAAGCCCTGCGAATGACTTTTGCTAAAAAGACAATCTGCAATGTATATTTTCATCCTGCAATTCTTTGATCAAAAACTTTCATTTCATTAATGAAAAAAATGTTAATGAAGGTGGCTTACCTATGCCAGATCTAAAACTTTATTATGAAGCAGCGATCATCAAAACCAATTGGTTCTAGCTAAGAAATAGAGTAGTTGATCAGTGGAATAGGTTAGGCTCACAGGACAAAATAGGCAATAACTATAGGAATCTGGTGTTTGACAAACCCAAAGACCCCAGCTTTGGGGATAAGAACTCACTATTTGACAAAAACTCCTAGGAAAATTGGAAACTAGTATGGCAGAAAGTAGGCAAAGTTAGGTATACACCTAAGACTGTATCCAAGATAAAGTTGAAATGATAAAGAGTGATGCTGTAAGCAAATTAGAGGAATAGGATAGTTTACCTCTCAGATCTATGGATAAGGAAAGAATTTGTGTCCAAAGAAAAAATGGAACTCAAATAATACACCAGATAGATAACTGATTATATTAAGTTTTAAAGTTTTTGTACAGGGGCAGCTAGGTGGCGCAGTGGATAGAATACCAGCCTTGAATTCAGGAGGACCCGAGTTCAAATGTGGTCTCAGACACTTAACACTTCCTAGCTGTGTGACCCTGGGCAAGTCACTTAACCCCAGCCTCAGGCAGCCTCAGAGGGGGGAAAAAAAGCTTTTGTACAAACAAAACTAATACAGACAAGATCAGAAGGGAAGCAATAAATTGGGAAATCATTTTCACATTTAAGGGTTATGATAAAGGCCTCACTTCTAAAATATAAAGAGGACTGATTCAAATTTATAATAGTTCAAGCCATTATCCAATTGACAAATGGTCAAAGGATATGAGCAGACAATTTTCAGATGAAGAAATTGAAACTATTTGTAGTCAATTTAAAAGGTGCTCCAAATCACTATTGATCAGAGAAATGCAAATTAAGACTGAGATACCACTACACACCTCTCAGATTGGCTTAAGATGACAAGAAAAGGTAATGACAAATGTTGGAGGGGCTGTGGGAAAACTGAGTCACTGATACATTGTTAGTGGAATTATGAACAGATACAACCATTCTGGAGAGCAATTTGGAACTATGCTCAAAAAAGTCATCAAACTATGCATACCCTTTGATTCAGCAGTGTTTCTACTGGGCTTGTATCCCAAAGAGATCTTAAAGGAGGAAAAGGGACCCACATGTACAAAAATGTTTGTGGCAGCTCTCTTTGTAGTGGGAAAAAACTGGAAACTGAATGGATGCCCATCAGTTGGAAAATGGCTGAATAAATCACAGTATATGAATGTTGTGGAATATTACTGTTCTGTGAGAAATGACCAAGAGTATGATTTCAGAGAGGTCTGGAGAGACTTACATGAACTGATGCTGAGTGAGATGAGCAGAACCATAAGGTCATTGTGCATGGCAACAAGACTATATGACAATCAATTCTGATGGACGGGGCTCTCTTCAGCAATAAGATGATTCAAAGCAGTTCCAATTGTTCAGTGATTAAGAGAGCCATCTACACTCAGAAATGTGTGGACCACAACATTGCAGTGTCACTCTCTTTGTTATTGTTCGCTTGCATTTTGTTTTACTCATTTACTTTCTTTTTTTTAAATCTGATTTCTCTTGTGCAGCAAAAAAAATTGTCTAAATATCTTTATACATATTGGATTTAACATATATTTTAACATGTTTAACATATATTGGATTGCTTTAACCTATATAAGGGAGGGAATGGGGAGAAGGAAGAGAAAATCAAAAACACAAGGCTATGCAAGGGTCAATGTGGTCAAATTATCCATGCATATGTTTTGAAAATAAAAAGCTTTATTTTAAAAAAACTCTCATGTCAGGGATGGAAGCAGTGGCTGATACTCCATAGTATTACATAGTGTGTATTGTATGATAAACATATAGTAAGATGCCTGAAAAAGTCCAGATCAGCCTGGGAAATGTTCCCCCTACCTATTAAATTTGTTCTTGTGTTTATGCATCTAGCACCTGGCTCAGCACTTGTACATAGTGGGTATATAATTAATGTTTGTTGAAGTATACTATTTTCTCGCTGGCAAGAATTAGGAGTTAAGAATATACAATAAATGGAACTAGGGTATAGGGAATCTCCTAAAATTGGGAAACAACCAATAGTGTAAGAAGGCACTAATAGTAGAGGAACTAGAAATATTCTAATCCCCTTAGTGATACTGTAGAACTTTGGGGAAAGGAAAGTGCATTGTGGAGAAGGGTAGGGGAGAAGTGAAATATAATATACCTTGTCTACCAGCAGTGGTGGGAGTCATTACATGTTAGGGTCTTGTCTAGAATAAAACTGGGGCCCTTACATTACCCTAAACTTCAAAATTCCAGAAAAAATGGCAAAAAAGGTGGGGCTGGAATTACATAGTTGATTTTTTCCTGCTGTATGTACCTCATAAAATCATTTCCATTTTTGTAATTGTGCAGGCATTTTATTTGTTGGTTGCTTTGCTATTTAAATACTGATGCTTTCTGTATTACTGAATGTTATAGAAATATTGACATTGAATTTAATGTGAAAAATTTAGTGTTGACATTACTAGAGATATTGCCTCATAGAGATGAAGATATTTTTTCTTTTTGCATTTTAGAAGACATAGACTTGTCTTTTTCTGAAAGCAAAATGCTCTGCAACATTTAAAAGTAAGGACACCCGTGTCTTACAAATCCATTTGTAGCTAGATTTTTTTTTTTTTTTTTTTACTATTTCTCTAATTGTCCCAATCTTCTTTCATTCCCCAGAGACTGAGGTGGTCCAGAAGGGGGCTCCCTAGGGGTTTGCATATTTTCCCCTATATCTTTAAAGTAAATATTCCTTTGTAAATGCTTTTAAAAAGAAAAGAAATTTACTAGAAAGGAAATCTGAGATTGGGACTAATAATACAAGACGTGAGAAGCAGAGAATTCATGTAAAAATGTGGTAAGAATTGAAGTGGCCCCATTGTTGATACTTACCTGTGCTTACTACTTTCCAAAAGATTGAGGTAATTTGAACCTTATGGTATATGTACATATCTTGCATTTAATACACATCGGGCAACATTTCTTTGGAAAGCGGCAGTCACCCTCTTTAGTACATTGTGTTTTGCAGGATAAGGAATCCTTTGAATTGAGAGAGTATTCCAAAGTTAAAGGATAGATCTCATCTATGAAGCATATGCAGGACATTTGTCTTCAGAGTAAAGGAGAGTAAGATAAAATTTTCAGACTTCTCCCTAGAGATAATAGTTTAAAGAAATAATAAGACTTTTCTTGGAACCTTTTCTCAATCTGATGGACCTATGAACCTCTTCTCTGCATAACATTAAATGCATTAAATGTTTACAATACCTCATCTTTCTCTTCTTGACTCCAGTCAGAAAAGTAGACCCTAATGAGAGGTGTTGACAAAATTGGGCATTTTTCTTATTTATTTAAAAGCTAAGGATCACTTTAATTCAAAGTGCTGACTGGATACAAGTGACTTTTCCATTTATTTAAAGGACAAAGACAAAAATAAATAAATTAAGAAAAAGTAAAGGCTTTAAAACTCTTTAGAAAAAAGCAATACCACCCCATTCTTCAGAGCTGGTCAAAGACCACAGAGCAAAAAATAATTATGTTGCCTCTAACTTTCAATGGAAGACTAGAAAAAGAGGAAGGTAGGAAGAAATACCTTCCTAGAGCTGAAATAATGTTTAGAGCTTAATGCTCAGGTCTTCTCAAGGCCTTCTGGTTCATTCCTCTAACTTCTGCCTAAATAGCAGAGCAGAGTTTTGGGTTCTACTCCTCTGTCTTTTCTGTCCTAAGAATGCAGAATTATAATATGCTGGGGGATATATTTTGGTTCTTGCCAAAAGGATTCACCTTGTGTCTTCCTTCATTTCAGGTAATTGCATGGGAAGTGGGGTTGAGGATATATAAAAATGTAAATCAAATGCTGTTCTCCTTTCAGGAATAGTTTTATGCCTCATGTCTTTCTATTTACTATTAAGAATTCTATTCTTATTATATAAGAACATATTTTTTAAAAACGGATTTGTATGTTTTGTTTTTACTATAGTCCTGCCCTCCAACAGTCTGAGGGACAGTGAACTGGCCGCCTATTTAAAAAAGTTTGAGGACCACTCATCATTCCTCTACTAAAATAGTATGTTTTTTTCACCCCAGCATGGGGGCTCTAGAAAGCTGGGTATGTTTTGTCACCACATCTTGGAAGCTTTAGAAAGTAAGATACAACACTTCTTAAAGCTAATTCTTTTAGGGACAAAATATCATTTAGGATTTAACCTGATAACTAAGGGCATACTCCCACCTCATATGGAATATTTCCTTTCTCTTGCTTAATTGTGAGTTGTTCTAGGGAAAGTGTTCTTTTTATTGTTAATTGTTCAAATCCCTTTCTGGCTAACTATATGCTCTCTTGATACTATTCATATTTACTACTTCTGGTGTCTGTTTTACCTCTTCATTTTGTCTGTGATCTCTTCTCCTAAATAAACTTGCCTTTTGCCAAAGAATGGCCATTGTAAAATTTTCATATGATTAAAGCCCAACATTTGGTACCAATTACTCTCCTTAATCTCATTCCCAAACATCTTTTGGAACTAGTAATTGCTAGCCTGCACACATTAGTTCTATGCTATCTGTTAAATAATAACAAACATTTTAAAGCTTTTACTATGTATCAGTAATTGTGCCAATTGATGTGGATACAAAGAAAGACAAAGCATAGTTCCTGCCCCCAAGAAGCTCATATTCTAGTGGGGAAGATAAGATGCAACATATTGACCATAGAAGATGTACAAAATGCAAATGGAAAGCAATTCCACAGGGAAGGCATAAGCAGTGGGGATTGAGGAAAGGAAGCAGAAAAAGGTTTCTGTTAAAGATGAAGCCAAGGAAACTACCCAGGTTGATTTGGAAACCATGAATAAGAAATATAAAACATAAACGATTTGGATTTTAGTATGTACAAGGTTCTTCCAGTTTTTACTAAACATTCTATGTGTCTGTAAAACTTTAGGCTTAGTAAGAGCTCTTCCACACTTAACTTTTGTTCTTTGTCAGCTCTGTTGTTAAAAAAAAGCACCTGAGTCAGGTTATGGTCAGTCTATTACATTGTAGTCAGGTTACCCCCAAAGCAAGCTTCCCCCCAATATTTTATCATTTTTTAGGCTTACCACTAGGATATTTCTTAATTTCTTGCTTAGCAGAATTTGATAAGGCCAGCAAGGCGGTGAAAAGAAAAATCAGCAGCATTTTGGTGTTTTTGTGCTTTGGAGGTGCAGAGAGACCTCTTTTAAAGGTTTTCATTAATGGCAAAGGAACAAAGCTAATATTGATGAATGTTAGAATCTCTTCTCTGCTGGAGACCAATTCATTGCTTTGGATGACTTATCATTGATTTTGGTTGCATTGTTGTTTATGGGATTATGAAAGTCACCTGATGTCAATGTTAGTCCCTCTTTCTTAAAATTCCTAATGATGAGAACATATAAAGATTAAATTTACTTCATTGTCAGAATCAATTTCTAGAAGGAATTAGAGAAAAGATTACCAGCTTTACCAGCTCCATTCAATCCCTTTCCATCCTGCCTCAGAGTTAATCTGGTCTAGGATTGACTTTTGGATGTCTTCACATTGGAAGGAACAAAAGAAAACCTTTTTTCTTCTACATGTTTTGCTTTTTTGTAAGCTTTCTTTTCCTGAGGTAGATTCCAAAGCCAGAAGACCCAGGACCACTGACCCAGTAGAACAGAAGCCCCCCATGTCAGGGGACCACAAAATCACATTACATCTTAAGTAATTGTATTTTAAGCTATTTTCATGATATGATAATTAACATGGAACAAAGTGGTAAATGGCTGAAATCATATTTCTTGAGTTAGGAGTTCTGAGCTGCTGTGGGCTATGATGATTGTGTGTCCACACTAAGTTCAACTTTAATATGGTGAAGGAGGGGACACTAGTTTTCTTAATAAGAGGAGAATGGGTTTAGGGAGCAAAACAAGAATTTCAAAATCTCATACTTGATCAGAGAAGTATCTGGCTGGGTATTATACCTGCACTTCTAGCCTGTAAAAGGTAGGGAGATCCAATCTTTAAAAACTACTCATAATAAAAATACAAACTGTTATAAATATGCTATAAAGATAAAAAAGACTCAGGAGTGTATGAAGTAAGTCGGTTTCTTCACAATTCTTACAAGAAATGGATGATGTGCCCTGGGGCAATCCCTGGACAGATCCACACTGGGATTAAGTCTTTTATTTCCCATTCAGAAACTCAAGGCCTCTCTCCTATCCTCTCCAATTGGCTGAGATGACAAAATTAACAGGTTTCTTGGTCCTCCCATTGCATGTTCCTCTTTAACACGTTCCCTCTCTCTCATCATACAATCCATGTACCATTTTGCCCCATTGTTAAATATTATATCATGAAAACACCATAAAATACAATTTCTTAACCTGACCAGTTTTGGTTAAAAAAAAAAAAAAAAAAGTGATCTATAAAAATCACAAAAGAAGACCCTGTTGTCTAATTAGCCTACAAAAGAACAAAACATATAGAAGAAAAAGTTTTCCTATTGTTCCTTCCAATGTGAAGATATCCAAAAGTCAATGTTAGACCAGATTAACTCTGAGGCAGGATGGAAAGGGAGTGAGTGGAGCTGGCAAAGCTGGTAACCTTTTCTCTAATTCCTTCTACAATCCTGACAATCAAGTAAAGGATTGTTATTTTAATCTTTATATGTTCTCATCATTAGGGATTTTAAGGAAGAGGCACTGACAACTGAAACTGACATCAGGTGACTTTCATAATCACAAACAACAATGCAACCAAAATCAATGATAAGTCATCCAAAGCAATGAATTGGGCTCCAGCAGAGAAAGGATTCCAATATCCAACAATGTTAGCTTTGTTCTTTTGGGACTAATGAAGACCTTTTAAAAAAAGTCTTTTTGGACCTGCAAAGCACAACTCTATAGGTTGTTCATACAAAATACTGTGGAATTACTACATTAATTCATTCAATAAGCTTTTGTGAGACAGCTGTCATATGCTAAATACTAGTGATAGGCATAGACCCACACCGAATACTGCATACCAAAATAAAATCAAAATGGGTTCATGATCTAGACATAAAGAATGAGATTATAAACAAATTAGAAAAACGTAGGATAATTTATTTCTCAGATTTATGGAGGAGGAAGGAATTTGTAACCAAAGAAGAACTAGAGATCATTATTTATCACAAAATAGATAATTTGATTGTATTAAAAAGCTTTTATACAAACAAAACTAATGTAGACAAGATTAGAAGGGAAGCAATAAACTGGGAAAACATTTTTACAGTTAAAGGTTCTGATAAAGGCCTCATTTCCAAAATATATAGAGGATTGACTCAAATTTATAATAGTTCAAGCCATTCTCCAATTGATAAATGGTCAAAAGATACAAACAATTTTCAGATGAAGAAATTGAAATTATTTGTAGCCATATAAAAAGGTGCTCTAAATCACTGTTAATCAGAGAAATGCAAATTAGGACAATTCTCTCAAATTGGCTAAGATGACAGGAAAAGATAATGGCAAATGTGGAGGGGATGTGGGAAAACAGGGACACTGATACATTGTTGGTGGAATTGTGAATACATCCAGCCATTCTGGAGAGCGATCTGGAACTATGCTCAAAAAGTTATCAAACTGTGCATACCCTTTGATCCAGCAGTGCTACTACTGGGCTTATATCCCAAGGAAATACTAAAGAAGGGAAAGGGACCTGTATGTACCAAAATGTTTGTGGTAGCCCTCTTTGTAGTGGCTAGAAACTGGAAACTGAGTGGATCCCATCAATTGAAGAATGGTTGAGTAAATTATGGTATATGAATGTTATGGAATATTATTGTTCTGTAAGAAATGACCAACAGGATGACTTCAGAAAGGCCTGGAGAGACTTACATGAACTGATGCTGAGTGAAATGAGCAGAACTAGGAGATCATTATACACTTCAACAATAAGACTACATGATGATCAATTCTGAGGATGTGTCTCTCTTCAACAATGAGATGATTCAATCCAATTCCAATTGTTCAGTGATGAAGAGAGCCATCTAACCCAGAGAGAGTACTGTGGGAACTGAGTGTGGAACACAACATAGCATTCTCACTCTCTCTGTTGTTTTTTGCTTGTATTTTGTTTTCTTTCTCAGTTTTTCTTTTCCTTCCTTCTTGATTTGATTTTTCTTGTGCAGCAAGATAACTGTATAAATATGTATACATATATTGCATCTGACATGGATTTCAACATATATAACATGTATGGGACTACCTGCCAGCTAGGGGAGGGTGTGGGGGGAAGGAGAGGAAAATTTGGAACAAAAAGTTTTGCAAGGATCAATGTTGGAAAAATTACCCATGCATATGTTTTGTAAATAAAAAGCTTTAATAAAAATATATAACCAAAACTGAAACAAAGTAAATTTTGAAGGGAAAAGCCCTAGGTCACAAGGGAATTCTGCAGAGGTTCTCTGGGACTATATAAGGAAGGTAAGTCTCTGAGTCTCTAGAGCACACAAGAAGCTAACTTCAAATTTGAGGTAGCAAGGGAATTACAATCTGAGGTCCATGCAGCTTGAAACTACTAGAGTGCTTAAGAAGACTGGGAATGAGTGGTGGCAATATTAAAACCACAGTAACTGGAAGAAAATCCCATAGGAAATACAGCTTTGGAAAGCTGTCATGAAAGTTGTTTTACATAACAACTGAAAGTACCTAGAGAAGATAGGGAGGCTAGAAAGTGGTAACATTTAGTCTGGATGGAGGCTCCTTCCTTCCTTCCTTCCTTCCTTCCTTCCTTCCTTCCTTCCTTCCTTCCTTCCTTCCTTCCTTCCTTCCTTCCTTCCTTCCTTCCTTCCTTCCTTCCTTCCTTCCTTCCTTCCTTCCTCCCTCCCTCCCTTGCTCCCTCCCTCCCTCCCTCTCTCCCTCCCTCCCCCCCCCCTCTCTCTCTCTCTTTCTTTCTTTCTTTCTTTCTTTCTTCTTTCTTTCTTTCTTTCTTTCTTTCTTTCTTTCTTTCTTTCTTTCTTTCTTTCTTTCTTTCTTTCTTTCTTTCTTTCTTTCTTTCTTTCTTTCTTTCTTTCTTTCTTTCTTTCTTTCTTTCTTTCTTTCTTTCTTTCTTTCTTTCTTTCTTTCTTTCTTTCTTTCTCTCTTTCTTTCTTTTAGCTAGTTTCAAGAATACTTCTTTTAACTTCTTGTTTATATTCAGGTAATTTGATCAGACAAAGTCAGCTTATAGTCAACTGCATTAGACACGTATAAAACACTTTGAAAGCCTAAAGCAATGCTAGTGGCAGTGGTTATTATTATTTTTTTAATTTGTAGAATAAAATAAGCAGTTCCCTAATATAATATAATTTTAAAAGGATTTTTGCACATGAAAATAAACTAATGAAAAATGTGAAGGAAAGAGGTTTAGCAATTCCAGATTTTAAGCTACATTAAATTATCAAAACTATCTGGTAGTGGCTAAGAAATAGAAAGATAGATCAATGGAACAGAGTAGACATAAAATTCGCATAAATATAGTAACCTTGCATTTGATAAGTATAAAGACAAGTTTGGGGACAAAAATTCATTATTTGATAAAAAAAATTATTGGGGATCCATAGGCTGAAAGTAAAATTGATGAGGCCCTGAGAAACTGGGTGTGGTTGGCAGAAAAGGACTGAAGTATTGATGGAATTGCTTCCAAAGGCAGGCAGGGAAAGGTATTGATGGGTATCAGTTTAGCTTCATAGTCCCACCTTCTGTGGAGGTCATGGGCAGTTCCATCTTAGTTTATTTTGGGTTATTTCTGACTCATGGTGTATTTCTCCTCCCCCTTCCCCATTCCACGTGGTGTCTCTCTTGTTATCCCCCTACCAAGCCTTATGGTGTCTTTCTCCTTCTTATAGCTAATTAACTCTTTTAGGGTGCTAAACTCCTCTATGGATTTAACTTGTCAGCTAAACACATACTTCAGCCTCAGGGGGTGTTCCTTTTCTCCTGGTTAATTGTTGAGTTCCACTAGGGAACTTGTCTTTTCCATCATAATAGTTTTAAAACTCTTTTCCTTGCTAACTGTCTGCTCTCCCATTTCTATTTCATATTTACCCCTCCTGATGTCTATTGTATCTCTTCATTTTGTCTGTACCTCTTCTCCTAAATAAATCTTTTTAAAATTTATGTATATATATAGAGATATATATACACACACACACATATATATATATACACATATATTTAGCTTTTATTTTTTCTTTACTTTTCAATTTTTCTATTTTTTAAAATTTATTTTATTTGAAAAAAAAAGAGTAAGAAAAAAAGAAAAATAGAAAAGCAATATAAAACAAAAAAGAACATTGTCATGGACCAGCAGAACATCAGGGAGGATTCAAAATATATAACAACAAATTACCAGATCAAGAAAAAATATATATATTAATAGACGAAATTATATTCATGAATGTCCATTTTTCTTTACTTCTTTATAAATTGTTCTTTGGTTCTGTGTTGTGCACTTTATTTTACTTTATTCTTTTTCCCCCCTTTCATTTTCCCCCACTCCCAAACAAACTATAGTTAAGAAAAGATATATTTATGTATATATATGTAGATTATACTTATATACAAACACTCTCACATACACACATAACCCCATGTACACACGTCTTTCCTTTAATTAATTTAATTTTGCTCCATAACTTGCCTTGCTATTTCTTAACCTCTCCATATTCAAGGATCTCTCCCTTGTCTTCTTCCCTCACATTTTGCTTCCCCATTTCTCCCCCCTTATTTCTTTATAGATTTTGTATGTAGTGTTGCTTATTGAATCCATTCCCAATGTGAATAGGTTTTCAGAACTACAAACCTTCATCCTCACTCTAATGCCTCTTTTTCTATTCTTCCTCTGCATCTCATTTATATAACATGATTACTATTTTTACCTTAACTCTTCTAGCCTTTCTTTTCTCTTAAACATACATTTCCCATGTAAAAAACAAACATAAACAATTTGTCCATGTTTAAACAATCTATCCATGCTAAGTTCCTTAAAATTGATCTTTAATATTGGCTTTTGTATGTTAAATTTTCAGTTAACTTTGGGTTTGGTTGATAGAAAGTCCTGAAAATCTGCAAGTTCATTGAAGATCCATTTTTTTTTTCATTCAAAACTATAAATAATTTTGCTGGATATATTTTTGGCCACAGGCCTAGTTCTTTTCATTCTCAGGAGAAATGATTCCAGAACTTGAGGTCTTTTATTGTAGCTGCTGATAAGTCTTGTACAATTCTAATTGTAACTCTGAAGTATTTGAACTGTTTTTTTCTTGTTTCTTGCCAAAAAAACCCTTGTTCTGGGGGTTTTGAAATTTGGCAATAATATTCATGTGTATTTTCCATAAAGGATTTCTTTGAGATGGTGATCAATGGATTTTTTCTATTTTTATTTTCCCCTCATGTTCTATCACTCCAGGACAATTTTCTTGGATTATTTTCAGCATTATGGTATCAAAGTTCACTTTTTGATCACAACTTTCTGGTAGTTCAATTATTCTTATATTTTCTCTTCTTGATCTATTCTCCAGATCTATCTTTTTTTAATAAGATGTTTCACATTATGTTCCATTTTCCAATTATTTATAATCTGTTTTGTTATTTGTTGGTCTCTTATAGCTTCATTGGCTTTTCCCTTGCCCAATTCTACTTTTCAAAGAGTTATTTTCATTTTTGAAACTCTGTATCTCCTTTTTTAGTTAGTTAATTAAAAAAAAACTTGTTTTCTTGGATGTTTTGTTTTTGTTTTTGTTTTTAATTTTTCCTTTTTGTCTCTCATTTGATTTTTAAATTATATTTTGAGTTCTACAAATTCTTCCTGGGCAGGGAACCATTTCATATTACTCCTTGGGGTAGAAGCTTTTTATTTTTATTATTTTTACTAAGATGTCCTCCTCTGAAGATGAACCCCAGTCTTCTATGTTCCCATAATATGTTTCAATAGTGAGGTTCTTTCTTCGTCGCTGATTCATTTTTTAAAAAAACAAGGGCTATTAGTATGAACATCTCTATTCATAGGGTGAGGAGATGGTGCCTCAAGTTTCCTTCAGCTCTCTACTCTGACCAGGAACCCCATATCAAGAGCTCCACAGACCTGCAAGTGCCCACAGCCAGCAGCCTCCTTGCCCCACTATTTCTGCACTCGCTGGGTGCTGGTTCCTTCTTGCCTAGGCTGAGTGTCAGCAGCACAGCTGGGCCTAGTGTTCTCAATCAGCCAAGGTTCATTTCATTTTCCCAGACTCAAATCCCAATTTGACAAACAGTCCAAGAGATCTCTTTGATTGTCCCTGAGGCTTCAGCTACATCCAGATAGCCAGAAAAGTCCCACTTGGTGTTTCTGAAGAGGTAGTTCAGAGGTGTTTGCACTTTGGAATTGATTTTTCACCAGTCTATGTTTGATTGAGATGCAAATTTATTTTATTTGCAGGGGAAATTGGTAGAGCTTGAAATTTACCAACCTTCTCTGCCATCTTCCCAGAATCCTCCTGTGAGGGATGTAGAAGACCCTTACCCAAAATGACTACTTAGAGATCACTCAGTAGAAGGAAGAAAAATTGTTTATTGAAAACCTCCGGAGGATGAGCTGTCCCATCACGAGATAAGAAAGAGAAAGCTCCCGGTAGGAGGGCTAAAGAAGTAGTAAACATATATAATTTTTATACAAGAGATTACATCACAAGTAAGAGAGCATTGAGAAGGGGAGGAGGAGGCATCTAATTGGTTGTTGTCATTTGGAGAGATTGGAATGGAAGGTTTCTGTTACAAAGGATTACATCATAAGTTGGGGACCATTGAGAAATAGGTGCCCTCTCCCCTTAATTGAATGTTAGACATGTATGCCAACAGACCTTCAAAATTTAGATTACTAAGCTAACAGCATTCAACTAATAGTCTAAATATTGATAACATTGAATAGTAATAAATGTCATCATTTCAGGTCAAGTAAATATATATAAAGTTTAAGTAAATATTGGCTAACACAACATACTTATGCAGGTCACAGAGACATAGAAATGAGTAATAAAATACAGAAAAAGAATTTAAACATTCCTGTAAGTTCTTCACTTATCTCTACATTCCCCACACTCCCAATAAATCTACCTTTTGCCAAAGAGAATGGCCATTGTGAATTCTTCACATGATTGAGCCCCAATATCTGGTGTCTACAATATCATCATTTGACACTGAACCCCAAACTCATCATTTGTGTTGGAAACAAACCCCTGAACCCTCCAAAATGGGGCAGTAAATGAACAACCTCATGATGAGTGAAATAGTTTAAACTTTTAATATGTTCCTGCAGGAAGCAGGTGTAAAAAACTCAAAATCAATTCACACATAATTTTCAGGAACAAGAGCATAGTCTTTTATACTTAATCCCTACCAAAATAAGATTAATTTAATATGTTCTCCTTCCCACTATATACATTGCAAAACTTTTAAAATGTGACTTAGCAACTCCTGGGGAGGGAAATTAATATTTATGAAGCAATTAAGTCATGTCCTACTTTGTCCTACTTTCAGCTTTTTTTTTTTTTTTTTTTTTTTTTTTTTTTACTACACAACCAGTTCTGTCCAGTTTCAACTAGTTTGAGGAACTCCCCTGCTCCCCTCCTTTGGACTACTTCCAGTTTCAGACTTCTAGTTTTTCTCAACTAAGAGAACATAACTGCTTCTCACATTTGGAATCAGGCAAATACTCTCTCAAATCACATCATTTAGTGCCTTAGACCACATCAAAATGAAAATGAAATAATCCCAACTTTATAAGAGCTTGCATTTTATTGGGGAAGACAACATGTACATATGTAAGACAATACAGAATAAATATAAATAAATAAAAATATAAAGAATAAATGCAAAATAAGATGGGAGAGCATTAAAAAACTATATATGGGAGTGAGAGGAATCAAGAAAAACTTTCTTTAGAAGTTAATGCTTGGGTAAAATAAAATCAACAAATATTTAATAAACATTATATTCCAGGTGTTCTGATAAATAGGAGATACAAAGAAAAACAAACAAACAAACAAAAAATCCAATTCCTTCTCTCAAGAGACTTGTAATTGAATGGAGAAAACAATATGAAAAAAATATGTACAAACAAAATATGTAAATGATAAATTGAAGATAAAGAGAGCAGGCACAAAAATTAAGGAAGACCTGGAAAGGTTTCTTATAGAAAGTGGGACATTAACTGAAACTAAGAAATACACTAGGATACATTAGGAAAGCCAGAAGGTTAAGAAGAAAAGTTCTAGGTATGAGGGACAACCAGTGAAAATAATCCCAATCTGGAGTTGTAATGTTGTGTTTGAGATAAAGCAAGGAGGCTATTAAATTGTAATATTTGTAGAGGAGAATAAGGTTGAGGAGACTGGAAAGCTAGGAAAAGTCCAGGTTATCAAGCTGATGGATGAAATAGTATCAGATAAATAAAGTACCAAGTTTCTATGTGGGAGAGTGGTTCAAGGCATAAAAAACTCACAAGATAGTCATTTATCACAGCTATGAGGGATGCCATTTATTACATGAAATAATTTATGGGCTAAATCAAATATGATTAAGCAAGGCTAAACCATATATGATCAAGCAACATGCTTCCAGGTGTCATGGACTTTTAAAGCCAAAGGGGAGAAAGGGAAGGAAATAAGGGCAGAGTCTAGGGAGTAAGGGAGGAATTAGGGAGGAGCTGGGGAGGGGCCAGGAGGCTGGTCAAGAACCACATACAGATTTGAGACTGTGTTAGGTATGCTAATCAAAACAATTTCTGGAGTTGGTCTATCCCTGTGACAATGGGAAAAAGTTAGGTTGATTATAGTTATTAAAGTTTCTGTTCCACATCATTGCGGTGAATAAGACCCCAACAAAAAGATCCCAAGTCTCTGGTATCTGGGTGAGCCACAAGGACAAGGTCTAAATTATTTTATATCATCTGGAAGCCAAGAAGGAAAGGGTATTGCAGGATTATCTTGTCCTTAAGTCGGTCTTTGTTGTAATGGCCCTTGTTGAATTCCTTATGAAATTCTTTACATTGACAAAATTATCATGACTCCACAGTTACTTCATCCAATCAGCAGGTCAAGCTATAGATTTCAACCCCCAAGGTTATTTTTCTCCTATAAAAAAAACCTATTAGTATCCCACTTCTTCACAAACTCCTTTTAGGAACTTAGTCCATGTTATGGTCTCTTCCCCTTGTTTATGGCTCACTCCTATTAAGAACTTAGCCTGTGTAGTGTCACAATAGCAAGTTCATTAGGAACTGCTCTCTATATGGCAGCAAATTCTCTAAGAACTTTGTCTGCCTTATGGTCTTTCCCCTTGCTAAACACTAAACTCTGTTTTTCCCATTGCTAAAAGTGCAATAAAAAATCTTTGCCTCTTGATTGAGATTGTGTAAGCCTATAAATTCCTTTGAGATACCTCATGATGCATCCAACCCCAATATATTTTGGGGGATTCAACCTCTATGCCCTATCAAAACAGAGAATTTTATATCTAATCCAAAAGGTAACAGAGATACCAGACTTCATTGCAATTTCTAAGAATTTTCCATTTGCTATATAACCCTAAACTGCTAGAAAGGCCTGTCCTTATTTCTAAAATTATTAAAATGCTATCTTAGCTCAATTAAAATAGTTTTGAAATCATATCTTTAGTTCTTATAAGTAATGTAGGTTTGTATATTAACTGAAGATGACAATATACAATAAAATTATAATATAACTTTCTTTTTTTCTTCCTCCTTTCCTAGAAATGGCTACCATTACACACAAATATATGTGTTTATGTGTAAAACCATTCTCTCTCTCTCTCTCTCTCTCTCTCTCTCTCTCTCTCCATATATACATACACATATATATGTATATATATATATATATATCTGTTCTTTCTCTGAATACAGATAGCATCTTTCTTCATATGTCCATTGTAGTTGACTTAGTCATTCAAAGATTCTCTTAAATAATATTGTTGTTACTGTATATAATCTTCTCTTAGTTGTGCTCATTTCTGTGTTCATTTGACTTTCTCTATTTTGACCTTCCATATGGCATCATATAATTCTGAGACTTTGGGGGTCAGATGGGAGAGAATTGGCCCTTTTCTTTACTATCATCATTTTGATTTTACCCATCTTCAAACTAGTGAGAGCAGCATTGAAATGAGTTAGCTCATACTTAGGACTCTAAATGCCTTTTCTCTTAGTTTCCTTTCCTAGTAAGTGACCAAATGGTAATCTTGAGTATTATCTTTGAGGTACATTTATCCAAAGATGACCTCTTAAGACTAACTGATCTCTTGATCCTGGATTCAATAAACAAACCTGACTGGCAGAAGGGGAAGCTTTTCCATTAGTAATAAAATTGCTCCAAATCTGGCCATTTTACCAGCAGAGATCTACAAGCATTTGTTTTATAGCTAAAGTGAAATAAAAAATGCCTAACAAGTAGTCCTGAAAACTTATAAGTGATTTTAAGTATTAATTTTCATAACAATTATAAGCATTGCTATGTGTTTAGTTTGTCTAATTATGTCTGACTCTTTATGTTAGCATTCTTTTTGTATATAGAAATAAATTACCTCCCACGTATAATTCATATTATAAATTGAGTATAATCTTAGAGGTGACCCTAAACCTAATCTTTAAATAATTTGACTTTAGGGCAATGAGCTGGAGGTTTAACAAGCCAAAAATTGTGAGAAGAAGAGAACAGTCAATTCTCATTAGAAGTCAAGCTCCTCCAATATTGAGCAGTCTTCACCATTTGCCTAAGAAAGAAAGGAAATAGAATAGGAGAAGATGAGAGAGGGAAGGAAGCACTGGTCCCAGAATCAGGAGGATCTGAATTCAAATGCAACCTCAGACATTTGATACTTCACGCTTATAGTTGTGTGGCCCTGGAAAAGTCACTTAACCCCACTGTGTCACAAAACAAAAGGAAGGAAACAAGCATTTATTAAGTGCCTATGATGTGCAGGAACTATACTAAACCCTTTACACATAGTAAAAGTTAAGTGACTAGATCAGAATCACACAACTTTGAATTCAGGTTTTCTATCACCTACTGGAGAAGGGAGTAGATAAAGAAACCTAACTCCTATTGACCCAGAAGTGATTCCTTAATTTTAGAATTTCCAAAAAAACCCAAAAAAACAAAAAACAAAAAAGAAAGAAAGAAAGAAAGAAATTCTCAGTCTGTTTAAAACAGTTTAACTGCTTTAGAATAATCTAAATTACTCTGTTTAGAGAATAATTTTACAAAGCAAAAACTAAACTTAATAGATTATACAGTTCAGTTGAGAAAAATATACAAACTAGTTAAGATAAGAGAAAAAATAAGTATTTTGTTTCAAGTATCTGTTTATGTTTTATATATATATATATATGTATATATATATATATATATATATATATATATATATACATACATAAAGTGAGTCCATCCTCACTCAAATCCAGTTCACTTGCTTGTGATAGCATCATCTTCCTGATTTAGTCAAGTTGAGATCAAAAGACAAATAATATTTGTTTATGACACAAGTATTTGTTCATATTTGCAAACATATGATCTACTCTTTTTTAATGGTTAAGTCCATTTTTTTTAATTGAAGTTTTTTTTTTTCCAAAACATATGTAAGGTTAATTCTTCAACATTGACCCTTGAAAAACCTTGTGTTCCAATTTTCCCCTCTTCCCTCCACCCCTCCCCTTAAATGGCAAGTAATTCAATATATGTTAAACATGGTAAAAAAAATATATGTTCAATCCAATATAGGCATACATATTTATGAAATTGTCTTGCTGCATAAGAAAAATCAATGATCTACTCTTAAAGAATGGACTTAATAAAATTGGAAGCAAGAAAAATTTACCTAAGAGGATATTGAGACAAAGTCATCAAGTAATGTGCTGAAAATCACAGAGTATAAGAAATAGAATTTCTTTGTGCTACACTAATCACTCCCTATGGCTTCCAAGATCATGTTACAGGTTTCTGATTATCACAGGGATTTTTTTTTATTGCCTTGGGGCTTCTGACAACTTTGGGGCTTTCTCAGGGGAATCCTCTACTTATATCAACTTTTTCATCTTTCCATAAATGAATGTCACACTCATCTTTTCCACTCTTTGCCTTCTACTTCTCCAGTCAGCTCAAGACATATGACTATAAACCAAAATCAATTCTAAATAATAAAGAAAAGAATGGATCCAAGGAAAGGAAAGAATAGGACAAGCAGAGAATAAAGCTGTAATTCAGAAAGTAAAGCTCTATTTAAGAGAATTCAGTAAAGGTGATGAAGGGAACAGTAGTCCAGGAAAAGCCACATTATTTGAAATTGGGTTTTATCATTCTGAAATGAAGTTGGTAGGATATCCCTTAGAAATTACTTTCACAGGGGCGGTTAGATGGTGCAATGGATAGAGCACTAGCCCTGAAGTCAGGAGGACCTGAGCTCAAATTTGATCTCAGACACTTCCTAGCTATGTGACCCTGGGCAAGAAAGAAAGAAAGAAATTTCATTCACCTCAGTTAGGCATAGGGAATTAGATTTGTCATGGGGCTATTCCCAATTTCCATTTTTTATAACATATATCATCAAGGTCACAACACTTTCACCTTCTATTCCCAGAAGTGGCCTTCATCTTCTCAGCTCAAATCTCTCTGGGACAGATGATTCTTGTCTTTTCACAGCCAATGCAACTAGGCCCAGACATTTTCCATCAAATTTGGCAAAAGGTGATTAATTCGTTAACCATAGAAGTTCTACAAGACCAGGTTACTGAATGGTTGGTTGCTCAGTGGATAAGGCATTGGATCTGGAGTCAAGATAGATGTGAGTTCAATTATGGCCTCAGACAGTAGCTCCATAATTCTGGGTCACAAAATTTCTGTTTGACTCACTGTCTCTGTCTCTGTCTCTCTGTCTCTCTGTCTCTCTCTGTCTCTGTTTCTGTCTCTCTGTCTCTGTTTCTAATTCTCTCTCTCTCTCTCTCTCTCTCTCTCTCTTCTTCCCTCCCTTTCTCTCCCTCCCTCTTTCTCTCTATCTCTTTTTCTCTGTATCTCTGTCTCTCTATGTATGTGTACACACATGCACACATATACACATGTATATACACTGGGGAATGGCTGAAAAAAATTATGAAACATAAGCATAATGGAATATTATTGTAATTTAAGATATAAATATGAAGAATGGAGACAAAAGGGAAACTTGTATAAATTGATGTGAAACAAAGAAAAAATAGGAGAACAATGTATATCCTACCTGAAAAAATGTAAATTAAAAAAATAAGCTTGAAGCCAAAAGTATACTTGTCAAAGAAGAGTACCTGTTACCATAAGGACTAAAAAGAGGCAGACATGCTCAGGTTTTCTAAGAGATGTTTTCCTTGTGTGTTGTTTGGACAGTATAAGGCTGAAGTGAATGGAAATATAACATATCTTTTTAATAGTCTCAAAAAATTGCCTTTACCTTTCCAGGGGGAATATAAGTGTAGTAGGCCTTTTAAGAGGTTTTATATTTTGCATTTATGTACCCCTTTGAATTTTTAGCATTTTCTGTGGTAGAAGAAATACATTGCTGTCATATAGACTATGTATGTATATATTTATATACACATAGATAATACATATAACACATAATACAATATGCTATATATAAATACATATAACATACAAAATAACACATATACACACACATATAGACATATATATATATACCTCAGATCTTTTATTTCTTATTGAAACTCTTAAGCTATAGTTTTTAATTTTTTGTTGACTTCTCCTATAGAATAGAATAGAAAAGCATTTTTCCTCTATCTCTGCCAAGGATTATTTTAGACACTAAGATATAAATAGAAAATAAGACATTAACTGCTCATATTCTAATTAGGACAAAAATACTATGCCTACTTTTGCACTAATATCACTAAATGTTAAAATGTATTTTGATTCAATTCAGAAGGTTTTTATCAAGTACTTTATCTTCATTTTATTGAATTCAGATCTCCACTTCTTCATCTTCTGCAACAAATGGTGTTGGTTGAACTTTAATTCTTTACTTCTTCTTCCTTTAAAAGATTTCTAAAAATAGTCCAAGTGATATATCCCAACACCTTCAATAATTTTCTTATATGGGGATATGACAGTTCAATCACTTTTTGTCTTTAGAACTGGGGAGAATGTGTTGTAGTTTTAAAAGCTGTTTTCTTTGTGAAAGAAAAAAGTCTGATATTTTTGAATGTAAGGCAAAGTGATATGTAATCTCAAACTCCACAAATGATGTGAATAATTATGGGCACAAGAGCAGAAATGTTCTTGTCTTAGATCACTGTTAGTTGTCCTGAAAGGAATAAAATGCATAATCTGTGACAATGTCTATTACTACCTGACTTCCTGCCCACTGTTCTCCTTAACTGAAATGCTCGAAGAAAAGAAAGACATGTATTGCACAATTGAAGCTGTAGATATAAACATATGTTTGATATTGAGTGAAATGTGGCTCAGTTTGCAGGGGTTAAGGCATATAATGAAAGGTCTGATGATTAAGGCAAGCTAGAGAAAAATAGTACTCCACCCTTGAGTTCAGGACGATGCCTTCAGATAGCATAAATTATAACTGATGGTGCATTCAAGATAGTCTATAAAAGTGATATGGAAAATGGTAATGTTGTTTGAGCAATATTGGGAGAAATTCTGAAAAGAGCTTGAGAAAAAGTCATTGTATACATCTGTCGTGGGGGTTATAAATCAATGTCATGCCTCCCACATCCTCATCTCATAGCCAGATTAATCTATATATATTTCCTGTAGTTCTGCTATTTCTTTTGCCCATTACCAGCAAATTTGGAAGACCAAAAAATCAGATGAGGCTACTCTAGGCATTTTAATGTATTGACTATTGAAGAGAAGGATAATTGCTCCACAATTCTCTGTGGACTCCATCCTTGCTATGCCAGCTCCTCTATGAGTCCTACTTGTGTCTCAAAAACTGAAGATATAGAGGGTCTCTCCAACACTTGCTCATCCACAATCATTGGAAGATTTGAAGTGTGTAAATTTGGGGGAAAGGATCCTATTCCTGTTGCTTTGTTATCTGTATCTGAATACTGCTGACCCTCTTTAATGTCAGGAGGTATGAAAAAAGAAGAAAAGAAAGACAAAAGGGCTGGAATGTGAGGGGAGAGAGAGGTAGGGAGGAAGAGAAAGGGAGGGAGGGAGGGAGAAGGAGAGGGAGAAGGAAAGGGAGAGGGAAAGGGAGGAAAAGAGGGAGAAGAAGAGAGAGAGGTAGAGAGAGAAGGGGAGGGAGAGGAATGGTGGAAAGAAAGTAATAGATGGGACTATTGGCTTAAGGGCCATATACCTGCCAAGAACCTCCATTGACTCTTCTATTATCTGTTAGTGAAGTAACTGTTTTTCCTATTTCTTCATTTCTCTCTTGGTTAATTAAAGGTCATATTTGTAGACTGTCAGGAATTCTTGACAAATGAATACAATTTATCATTTAGACCAGGTGCTACAAATCCCATGATTAGGCAGGATAAAAAAGGTAGGATATTAATATCATTCTTTCATAGATAAATAATTGCCAGTCTCAAATATCAATGGCCTGTATTGTACCTTTTATTATAAAACATGTCACAATGTAACGTGTCTTAAGGATGATCTTTCCTTCCAATATTTATAATGCTGTTGAGATCTGAAAGACAGCTATCAAATGTAAGACTGAAAAAACAATTAGTATCATGAAATGAAACAGGAACAAAGAGCTATTAAGGCGCTTAGTTTCCTGGTATGTGTTAGGTGGCAAAAAAAAAAAAATGTCTTAGGGTACTTGAAATAACTCCTACCTCCCTTGTACCCAGAATTCTTTGTCATGGCAGAGGAACTTGTGTATCTCAGTAAAACTATGATTTGTACTGTACAGGGTTACCCAAGACAGATAATTCACTGTGGAGAAAGGAAAGGAAAGGAGAGGGAAAGGGAAAGGAGAAAGGAAAACATACCTAACCGAATGCAGCATTTCAGAGAATAGCAAGGAGAAAAAAGGTTTTCTTAAATGAGCAACACAAGGAAACAGTAGAATAGAATAAGAAAGACATCAAATTTTTCAAGAAAAGTTTCATGTAAAAATTGGGTATGCTAAAAGACAAAAATAGTAGAACTTTAACAGAATCAAGAAGATTAAGAAGAGATGGCGATACTTTACAGAACTATACAACAAAGATTTTAATGTCAGAATGGTTTAATTACTGATGTAGAGTCAGACATCCTAAAATATGAATTCAAAAGGACCTTAGGAAACATCGCAAACAATAAAGCTAATGAAGGTGATAGAATTCCAGGTGAGCTATTTAAAAATCTAAAGGATGATGCTATTAAAATATTGTATTCATTATGTCAGCAAACTTGGAAAATATAATAGTAGTTACTGAATTGAAAAAAAATTTAAATCAATAAAGAAGAGCAATGTTAAGGAATGTTCAAAGTATTGAACAATTGTGCCCATTTCACACAGATTTTCAAAGATTGTGGAGGATAAAAAGGAACAGTGTGCTATGCTTCATGGGATTACAAAGAGTTGGACACAACTTAATAACAACAATAATAGTTGATATGTCACTTGAGACCACAATTCAAACTTTACTAATATTCATATGTATTAGCAATTTATCTAAGCTGTAGTGCTTCAAAAGCATGTGTTAAATGTCAAATGGTTGTGAATTACCATTCAATTTGAACTTTCTCCTCTGGTTTTATCTTCAAAAGTCTCCTGAAAGATGATTTGGGGTCAGAGCTCATCTGGAGTCATTTTTAACCAGATGGAGAGGTAATTTTAAAATTTTCAATGTGAACTCACTTCTAAAATTGCATAAAAATCAGGGTTTGCTTTATTGTTTTAATGATCATCTTGATTAAGAAAGTATTAACCATTTCTTTCTCCTACTTTAAGATACTTGCTAAAACCCAATTCAGAGTGATGCTCTTCTCTTTCCAGACAGGGAAACCAAAACCAAGGGAGAATTAGTTGTGATTGAAATGTGGATTTGGAGCTGCAAAGAATCTTAGAAGTCATCTGTGTGTTGTTGGTTAGTCATTCAGGCTCTTTGTGACCTTATGGACCATAGCACACCACACATTTCTGTCTTCCACTATTTCCTAAAGTCTATTCAAGTTCATGTTCACTGCTTCCATGACAATATATATCCATCTCATTTTCTGTCATACATATTTCCTTTCTCCTTCAATCTTTCCCAGCATCAGAGACTTTTTCAATGGTTACTATTTTATGTGACTAAAACTATTTAAGTTTCAGTTCAGTATGTGACTTTTCAGTGAATAGTCTGATTTAATTTAAGTATTAAATGATTTGGGTCTCTTTGCTGTCCAAGGGACTCTCAAAAGTGTTCTCCACCACCACAATTCAAAAATGTTGATTTTGTAGCACTCAGTTTTTTTTAATAGTCCAACTTTCACAGCCATACATTGGTACTAGAAAAACTGTAGTTTTAACTATGTGGACCTTTGTCAATAAAGTAACATCTCTGCTTTTAGTATGTTGTCCTGATTTGCCATAACTTTCCTTCCAAGGATAAAGTGTCTAATTTCATGACTGTAATCACCATCTGTAGTGATATTTGAAGCCAAGAATAAAAAACTTGATATTGCTTCCATTTCTTTTTCCTCTTATTTGCCAGAAAGTGATGGGACCAGTTACCAAGATCTAAGGGTTTTCTTGATGTTAAGCTTCAAACCACACTCTTCTCTTTCACCTTCATAAAAAATTTCTTAATTCTTTATTCTCTATCATCAGAATGGTATCATCTATGTTACTGAAATTTTTGACATTTTTTCTGACAACCTTGATTCCAACTTTTGATTCATCCAGCTATGCATTTTACATGATGTACTTTGCACACATAAGTTAAATAAGTGATAATAGACAGCCTTTTCATACACTTTTCCTATCTTAAACTAATGAATTGTTCCATGTTCTGACTATTATTGCTTCTTGAACTGTATACCAGTTTCTCAAAGACAAGCAAGATGGTCTGGGACTGGCATTTCTCTGAGGGCTTGTCACATTTTGTTATGATCCACACAGTTAAAGGCTTTAGTGTAATAAATAAAGCAGAAGTAGATGTTTTCTAAAACTTCCTTATGTTCTCCATAATCCAGGTAATGTTGGAAATTTAATATCTAGATCCTCTTTCATTTTGAAAACCAGCCTGTTCTTCTAGTAATTCTTGTTCACATTTTGCTGAAGTCTAGGTTGCAGAATCTTCCCCCCCCCCCAATTACATGGAAAAATAATTTTTAACATTTATTTTCTAAAATTTTGACTTCCAAATTGTGTTCTCTTTTTCTTTGTCTTCTTTATTCCTGAGATGACAATTTCATATAGGTAATACATACGTAGGCATGCAAAACATTTCTATAATAGTCACATTATGAAAGAAAACACAGGTCAAAAAATTATAAAATTAAAAATTGTATGTTTCAATTTCTATTTAGACTTCATAAGTTATTTTCCTGAAGGTGGATAGTATTTTGCACCAAAAGTCCTTTGGAATTCTCTTAGACCTTTGGTCTTGGCTAAGAACTTACCGAATCCCTATTCTACAACTTTTTTAGTTGACAAATTCTAGGTGTAAGGGAGCTTATCTTCATAGTGATGATAATTCAAGGTTAAAGAGAGAACTCTCTACTTCCTGGGGAAATCTGTTTTAATTTTGAATAATTTTAATTGCTTATAAGTTATTCTTTATATCGAGTTAAAATCTGTCCCTCTTAAGCTTCCACTTATTCTTTCTTGTTGATTTGCCAGGCCAAGTAGAAGGCTAGTTCTTTTTCCATATGACACTCATAAAATACTTTAAATGCAGCATGAATACTCTTGTTTAAGCTTTCTCTTCAAATTCAACATTTAGGGAAACAGAAATTAAAAGACAACCATTGTCACAGAGCCAAATGAAGGTAACTTTAGCACTAGGTTCTAGGCTTTCTGAATGCATTTCCTTCAAGTGTGTGTACATATGTAATTGGGAGGCAATCTTCTCCAAACTCCCATTCCCACTGATGAGTTGAATTCTCAGAGCTATTTTGTTTATATCTTCTCCTCTTAGTTCTAGGACTCATGGGGTAATTTTTTTTTTCTGTTAGCTTGAGCTATCATTCTGGTGTTGCCTCCAAAGATTATCAGTTTAGAATATTTAGGTAGATAGTCTTAAATACTGAAAGGTGATTTGGGGCCAGGGCTCATCTGGAGCCATTTTAACCACTTGGAAAGAACTGATTGAACGGGATATTTACAAGGGTGGTATAATAAGAAAGTTTGGCACAAAGTATACCCCCAAAAGTTTATGATGGAGTCTTCTACAAGTACATAAAACACACAAGCTCAAGCGTAGAGAGTACATTACAAAGAAATAACTCTCAAGGTAGAGCCAAAATGGAGCAGTAAAAGCAAGAACTCAGTCAAACTCTTCCCCAAACCTCTCCAAATATCTTTAAATAATGACTCTAAAAAAATTTTAGTCTCAGAACCCACAAAAAAAGGGACTGAAACAATTTTTCCAGCTGAAGGCTAGCAGGAAAAGTCATTTGCACCAAAGTGGGAGAGCAGTTCAGTCCTGGTGTTCCCACACAGCTCCAGCCTTTGCAAACCAGAAGCAGGTCTTGGGGCCTCTGAATCAATGGCAACACTGGAGGTTTTCAGATTTCTCAACCTACAGACACCAAAGATGACTTGGAAGGGTGATATGAAAGATTTGTCTTACTAGGGTGAGCTACTGTCTTACTTGGGAGCTACTGAACTGGCAGGAATGGTAGCTGCAGCAGCATTAGAGATGGCTTCTGGAGATATAAGCCCACAGATGGTAGGGGAGTTGACCAACTGGTCAGAAGGAGTTCTCTTTATTAGCAGTGAGGAAAGACACTGTTATTTGGCTTATATTCAAATTCACATTTGCTCACAGTTCCAGGGCAAAGGGCAGCACTATCACACAGAGCAAAAATCCACCAGAGTGGATATGGGACCCTCCTCAGAGTTCCAGAGCAGAAGAATGCTTGTGCTCACTCATGTACCAGAGGATGTGCCAGGAGAATAGTAAAATATAGCTCTCCTTGGGTCATACCACCTTGAAAGAACTGAAAACTTACAGATCTCTAGAAAGATTTCTGAAAACAGCTGCACAAAACCCTTGAAGCTTCGAACATTGGACCCTCCTCCCTGGAAATAAAGCCCTGCTTTAAAAGTTAAAGACTGAGTAATAGTCTAGGGAAATAAGCAAACAACAGAAAAAGATTTTAACTGCAAAATTTTACTATGGTGATAAGGAAGATCAAAGCACACACTCAGAGGAAAATAACAATGTCAAAACTTTTACATTCAAAGCCTCCAAGAAAAAGACTTGGTCTTAGGACAGGGAAGAGCTCAAAAGGAATTTTGAAAACCAAGTAAGAGAGGTCAAAGGAAAATTGGGTAGGGAAATGAGAGTGATATAAAAGGAAGTGTAAAAAGCTGATAAGGAGAAGAATTCCTTAAAAAGAAAAAAATTGGCCAATTGGGAAAGGAGGTACAAAAACTCACTGACTAAAATAATTCCTTAAGAATTTTTTAATTTAAAAAAAGTTTTTTTTAATTAAGTAGAAGCTAATGACTTTATGAGAAATCAAGAATTAGTAAAAACAAAATCAAGAGAATGAAAAAAAAAACCAGTGTGAAATATTTCATTGGAAAAACTATAGGAAAACCTGGAAAATAGATTCAGGAGAGATAATTTTTAAATGATTGTTCTACCTGAAAGCCATGATCAAAACAAAATAAAACAAAACAAAACAAAACAAAGACCTACACATCATTTTTCAAGAAATTATCAAGGAACACTGTCCTGATATTCTAGAGCCAGAGGGTAAAAGAGAAATTGAAAAAAACCACAATTCACCCTCTGAAAGAGATTCCAAGATGAAAATTCCCAGGAATGTTATAGCTAAATTCTGAAACTCCCATATCAGGGAGAATATCTTGCAAACAATTCAAGTATAGTGGAACTATTGTCAGAATAATACAAGATTTAGCAGCTTCTACATTAAAAGATGGGAAGACTTGAAATATGATATTCTGAAAGGCAAAAAAGCCAGGATTACAACCAAAAATCACTTACCCAGAAAAACTGGGTATAATCTTTTGGGAGGAAAAAAAGGTGAATATTTAATTAAATAGATGACTTATAAGCATTCATGATGAATAGAGCTATATAGAAAATCTGACTTTCAAATACTGAACTCAGAAGCAGCATAAGGGGATAATCAGGAAAGGAAAATCATAAGATAAATCTGTTTATGTTCCTATATGTGAAGATGATACTTGTAAAGCACAAGAACTTTCTCATTATTAGAGCAGTTAGAAGGGATAGATATAGACAGAGGACACGGTTGTGAGTTAAATTTGAAAGGATAATATCTAAAAACATAAAATTAAGGGATGAAAGAGGAAATGTAGAGGGTGAAAAAGAAAGAGAAAGGTGCAATGGCATAAATTTTCTTCCATAAAAGAGGCAAAAGAAAAGCTTTTACAGTGGAGGGGAAGAGGGAGAAAGGAAGAGTGAATTTTCATCAGAATTGGATTAAAAAGGAATTAATATACATACTTAATATGGGCCTACAAATCTATCTTACCCTGCAGGAAAGTAGAAGGAGAAGGGGATAAGAAAAGAGGGGAGGTTGATAGAAAGGAAAGCGTATTGAAGGAGCAAAACACCTTTGAGGAGAAACTGTATGAAAGGAGAGAGAATAAAAATAAACAAAGAAATATACTTAGCTATAGTAATTGTGGAAAGAATTTTGAAGCAAATTTCTTTGATGAAGGCTTTACATTTCTTAAATGTATAGAAAACAGAGTCAAAATTATTAAAACAAAAAAGGCACTTCCCAATTGATAAATAATCAAAAGATGTGAAATTTTCAGATGAATTAAGTTATATCCATATGAAAAAAATTCTCTAACTCACTATTGATTGGAGAAATGCAAATTAAAACAATTCTGAGATTCTACCCCCTAATTATTAGATTGGTAATCTAATAGGAGGGAGGAATGACATGTGTTAGAGGGAATATAGAAAAATGAGATGTGCATTATTAGTGGAATTGTGAATTGATTCAGCCATTCTGTAGAGCAGTTTGGAAATATGCCCAAAGGACTATAAAATTATGCATACCCTTTGATTTGATAATACCACTACCAGGCATGTATTCCAAAAGTGATTTTTTTTCTTTTTTTTTTTTTTCTGAGGCTGGGGTTAAGTGACTTGCCCAGGGTCACACAGCTAGGAAGTGTTAAGTGTCTGAGACCAGATTTGAACTTGGGTCCTCCTGAATTCAGGGCTGGTGCTCTATCCACTGAGCCACCTAGCTGCCCCCTAAAAGTGATTTTTTTTAAAGGAAAAGGACTTATGTGTGTAAAAATATTTGTAGCAGCTCTTTTCCCAGGACAAAAAGTTTTAAATTGAGGGAATGCCAATCAATTGGGGAATGACTGAATAAATTGTGGTATGTGATTATGAGGGAATACTAATATTATATGGGAAATGATGAGCAGGAAGGTCTCAGAAAAAAAATGGGAAAGTCTTTCATGAGCTTAAGCAAAATGAAATGTATTGTATACAAGGTAATTGCAATGTTATAGGATGATCAGTTGTGAATGACTGCTATTCTCAGTAATAGTGATCCAAGACTACTCTGAAGGAGTTATGATTTTTAAAAAATGCTATTCAAATCCAGGGTACAAACTGCTTGTGTTTGAATACAGATCGGAGCATGTCTTTTTTTTTAAACTTTATTTTTCTTGAGGGCTTTTTTTTTTTCAGGGGGAACCTAATGTTTCATTTCCAATATAAGTTTTGTGGAAATGTTTTGCATAACTTCAGATGTGCCTTCTTAATGGAGTAAACAGGTGCAGAGAGAGTAATTCTGAAACAAATGATAAAAACTATTTTACACATAACTGGAAAAAATAAAATATCAAATAAATGGAAAAAAGAAATAACTCTCAGCTTGTAGTTGATTTTTTTTTAAATTCATAGGGTACCAAAGAAGTTTCCCTTAAACATGATAAATCTTTGTTCATCTGTCATTGGTTCCTGATATAGACACTTCTGTTACCTGATCCAGGAATGTATTTAGGAAATTGAAGGGAAATATAAGTCACTACTGTCTTGGGGGAGTGATCCTAGGACACTGATGATGGTAGATGAAAAGTCCAACATCCTCTAAGCACTTGAAAGTTTTCCAGATCCTCCTTTAGTCAAAAGGTGAGCATCCTGTCCAAGGCTAACATCAAGGCCTCTCCTTCTCTTCTGCTCCCTGGTTATTCCTCCTTGTGGATATTCTTGAAAGTCACATTTCCTTTAATTTCTGGAGAGTCAAATAAAAGTTCAGATGTGTTTTAATTTGATTTCCAATTGTAAGTAATTTAAAGCAATATTTTATATGATTTTAAATTGTAATTCTTCTGATAACTTTTTCATATTCTTTAATAAATTTTCCTTAGGGGATGATTCTGATTTTATATATTTCTGTCAGTTTATTATATACCTAGAATATCAAACACCTATCATAGAATTTTGATGGAAAGATTTTTGTCTTCTAAATCTTAGTTGCATTTTTATCACAAATTCTATTCAATTAATGTAATCAAAATAATTTATTTTGTCTTTTGTGATTTCTTGTATCTCTTATTTGCTTAAGAATTCTCTTAGCCATAAATTATATGTGATAGGTAAAAGATATTTTACTTAGTTTTATTATATTATTTATTTACGTATGCATATATATACATAATACACACACATATATATATATTTAATATCCAAGTCATATATGTCTTTAAGCTTTATATCATGTAATATATTGTTCCAAAATTAATTTTTGACTTTCCTTTTTTCCCCCTGAAATTTTTGTAATGTAGGAGATTTTCCCCCAGGTTATTTATGGTCTTGGATTCACTGAACACTAATTTATTTAATTTATCTATTTTGGATTCTTTCTTAACTAGTTAATCTTTCATTGCTATATTTTTAAATTTAAAAAAAATGCACACTAGATAATTTTGGTGATTAGTGCTTTATAACATAATTTGATTTCTGAAAATTCTGTTCTCTTTCTATTTTTACGCCCACCTCTACTTTTCCCCCTGAGATTCTACATCTTTTTTCCTCCTCCAAATAAATGTATTATTATTTTATCTAATTTAATGGATTACTATAAGGTAGCTTGAATAGTATAGCATAAAATCTAAAAATGATTTTAGGTAATGTGATTGCTTTTATTATATTAGCATTTTATAGCCACAAAAAAAAATATTTTAGCTTTTCTTCACTATTTACAGAGTGTTTTGCAATTGTATCCATATAAGTCTTGAGTATGCTTTGGTCAGTTTTCTATTAGTTTCCTCTGGATTTATTATTGCCATTTAGAAATGCTAATGACTCTGTGGGTTATTTTTTGCTTCCTGTTATAAATAAAATTAATCATTATAAGTATAACAAATATAAAATTATTATAAATAAATTGTTTAAATTATTTTCATTACTGATTCTCAAAGCTTTTCTAAACAAAGTATTACATTATTAATAAAGAGAAATGGTTCTGTCTTTTCCTAATCTTTATGCTTTCATTTTCTTTGTCTTATCTTATTTCTTTTGTTAGAATTTTTAGAACTATGTCAAATTCTTTTGTATTTATAGAGAAAAATTCTAGTGGTTTCCCCATTGCATATAATATTAGCTTTTAATATTAGAGATATTGTTATCATGTTAAAACAAGGATCTTTTTATTCTATGCTTTGAAAAGGTTTTACCATAATTGAGTAATATACTTTGTCACAGGCTTTTTCTGTATCTGTTGAAATATTCATGTGGTTTTAGACATTTAAAAAATATGATCATGGTAATTATTTTCCTAGAGTTAAGCTTCCTATATCAATGGTATAAATCCAACTTCATTATCATTAATTTTATAATAATATAAATATTAATAATTATTAATAATTGGTATTAATTAATAATATATGTAATAAATAATTTCAATAATTATTAATTAATGATTATTATAATATACTAAATTTTAGACATATTGCTATAATCTTTTGGACAGAACTTTATTTACATTTGATGACCTAATATTTTCTCTTTGCCTATTTTAAGAATTTAAAATGTTTTATAAAAGAAATTCAGCATGGTGTTTTCTTTTTCAGTTTTTGAGAATGATTTTTGTAGTACAGGCATTAAATTATCCCTTAAGAATCTTATAAAATTCATATACACTACCCATGTGTGTGTTTGTGGGTGGGTGTGGGGTAGACATGTACACATCTGCCCTAGGGTTTTTCCTCCCTTTAGTAGTAGAATGCAGAAAATTCTATTTCTTTTTCCAAAGTTACATTGCTAAAGATATCTCCTGTTCAACTGTTTAGGTATTTTATATTTTTCAAAGGTAATTCTCTCTTATAAAATTTAAATTTTGCCTGCATATAATGGTATACTAGAATTATTTTTATTTGTTCTCTATTGTGATTTCACCTTGCTCCATGTTTTATCTTGTTAATTTTATTTTCTTCCCTTTTCTTTATAATCAATTAACTAATAGCTTGTTAAACATTTTTTAAAAACCAAATTTTAATTTTGTTTATCATTTCTTTAGCCTTATTTTCCAATTTATCTACCTTTACTCTGACTTTTAAATATTCCTCCTTTGCATTTATTTTAGGATTATTTGTTTATTTTTTCCATTTTTAAAAGTGCATATTTAGTATACTTGTCATCTTTTCCAATTTGTTAATTCATGTTCTCAGGGATATAATTTTTTTTTCTCAAAATTATTTAGCTGAATCCAAGATTTTTAGTGTGTCATCTCATCTTTATTATTTTTTTTATATAGTCATTATTTCTTATAATATCCTTATTAAGTCTTCATTTAGGTCTATTGCCTGGTATATGTACCACATATACATGCCAACATATATTATATATGCTCACACCTACTTTATTTTTACATTCAGAAGAAATCATAAGTATGTCATCTCTAAATTCTGGAATGTTTTTTTTCCCTCTTGTTTTTCTTTTCATTAAATTTGTCCAGCTTGAGAGAGAATTATTAAAATTTCCTGTCAACATTATTACTCTCTTTAACTTTTTGTGATTAAATTAATTTTTGCTTTATCAATCTAGATATTATATCATTAGCTACATGTATGCTTAGAATTCATATTGGATGATTTTTTTATGGCTCCATTTGAGTTTCCTTGTTTATTTCTATTGATATCATAGAATTTAAATTTCGTTTTATTTCACCAAAACCATTTGCTATTGGCTAAGAAATAGACTAGTTGATCAGTGGAATAGGTTAGGTTCACAGAGAAAAACAGTAAATAACTATAGCAATCTAGTGTTTGACAAATCCAAAGACCCCAGCTTTGGGATACGAATTCACTATTTGACAAAAACTGTTGGGAAAATTGGAATCTAACATAGTAGTAGAAACTAGGCATTGACATACACTTAGCACTGTACACCAAGATAAGGTCAAAATGGGTTCATGATCTAGACATAAAGAATGAGATTATAAATAAATCAGAAGAACAAAGGATAGTTTACCTCTCAGATCTATGAAGAAGGAAAGAATTTGTGACCAAAGAAGAACTAGAGACCATTATTGATCACAAAATAGAAAATTTTGATTATATCAAGTTAAAAAGGTTTTGTACAAACAAAACTAATGTAGACAATATGAAGAGGGAAGCAATAGACTGGGAAAACATTTTTACCGTCAAAGGTTCTGATAAAAGCCTCATTTTGAAAATATAGAGAGAATTGATTCAAATTCATAAGAAATCAAGCCACTCTTCAATTGATAAATGGTCAAAGGATATGAACAGACAATTTTTGGTTGAAGAAATTGAAACTATTTCTAGTCATATGAAAAGTTGCTCCAAATCATTATTGATCAGAGGAATACAAATTAAGACCATGCTGAGATGCCAATACCCAATTGTCAAATTGGCTAAGATGACAGGAAAAGATAATGACAAATGTTGGAGGGGATGTGGGAAAACTGGGACACTGATGCATTGTTGGTGGAATTGTGACGGATCCAACCATTCTGGAGAGAAATCTGGAATTATGCCCAAAAAGTTATCAAACTGTGCATACCCTTTGATCTAGCAGCGCTACTACTGGGCTTATATCCCAAAGAGATACTAAAGAAGGGAAAGGGACCTATATGTGCAAGAATGTTTGTGGCAGCCCTCTTTGTAGTGGCTAGAAACTGGAAAATGAATGGATGCCTGACAATTGGGGAATGGTTGGGTAAATTATAGTATATGAATATTATGGAATATTATTGTTCTATAAGAAATGTCCAGCAGGATGATTTCAGAAAGGCCTGGAGAGACTTACATGAACTGATGATAATTGAAATGAGCAGAAGCAGGAGATCATTGTACATGGCAACAAGAAGACTATGTGAGAATCCCAAGATGCAACCCCAAAGAAGAAATTAGAATTGTCTCTGTGTAAAGAGACATGTTACAAGGAGAAAGAGTAACCATCTTCTACTAAGTGGTTCTGAAACAAGACTGGAGTTGTCCTCTGGGTAGTGAAACCTTTATTGTAGCTTCAATGTCTCTAAAAGATAGCAAGGAGCACCATGGTCTTGCTTGATTACCATTTGGTAAAAGAATTCTCTCTCTCTCTCTCTTTCTCTCTCTGTGTGTTTCTCTTTCTATCTCTCTGTCTTTGTTTGTCTCTCTCTCTATCTCTGTTTCTGTGTCTCTGTCTCTCTCTATCTGTCTCTCTGTCTCTGTCCACTCTTTCTGTCTCTGTCTGTCTCTCTGTCTCTCTCTCTCTCTGGTTTTTCTCTCAATAGAAATCCCTTCTCGAGGGCTCAGATGTGAACCTGGACCAGCATCATTTATACACAATGTTTAACATGCATCCCCAGTTGGCATCTGATGATGGACCTGTTCGTCGCATTGGTGAAAATTCCTTTCAGTATGTAAACCAGAGGTGAATAGTTCATATAATAGCTTTGATTTTCTGCTGGAAGATTATACTATTTCCCCAAGCTTAAATGGGCTTATCTGTTACAGGTAATTCTTCTAGCGTCTGATAAAATAGGTATCTGTCTTTCACACACCTGGACTTAGTAGTGGACTTCCCCAGAAACCTGAGCTCAGTCACCACCCTATTCATGGCTTCTGGTGCTGCTCCAAGGCCTTCACTTCATCCTCCAACTCTCATTGGTACATTCCATAGACTGTATTCACCTGCTCTTTTTTATATTACATGATGTTTAATAAATTTTGCTCCATCCTCACATTTCAATTCTATGAGTCTTTATTTTTAAATTTTTTTTGTTCAAACAGCTTTTATTGTCCTTTTATATTTTTCCTGTGTTTTCTTTGTGATGCAGCTCCTTTTCTAATCTATTTTGAATTTTATTTTCTGATTTGTGGGATATATCCTTATTTTTTCCCCTCCCTTATTCTTTCTCTGGCCTTCAGAGAATTAAAGCATGTGAATGCTCAGCTATGAGCTCTCTCATAACTGATTTGTATTTTATTATCTTTATAGATATTTCATCACATTCTCTTTTTCTTTTTTACTGTAGCACACACTTAGAAAGCTCAGTTATTCATATATTTCTACATGTTTAGCTTATATTGGATCACTTGCCATCTAGGGGAGGGTGTGGGGAAAGGGAGGGAAAATTGGAACACAAGATTTTGCAAGAGTTAATGTTGAAGAATTATCCATGCATACATTTTGAAAAACAAAAAAGCTTTAATAAAAAGATAAAAATTAAAAAAAATAAATCTCAGTTGTTGAGGGAAGCAATGTCAGGTAGTAGTAATGATCCTTTGTCCCAAATCATGTAACCATCCCAATCCCCTGATCTTATTGTTATCATTGTTATTATCAAAGGCTAGGCCATTTCATCTCAACCTATGGATTCTATTGTTAGTCACACAGTTTTTTGTTTTGTTTTGTTTTGTTGTTTGCTGAAGCAGTTGGGGTTAAGTGACTTGCCCAGGGTCACATAGCCAGAAAGTGCTTAGTATCTGAGACCAGATTTGAACTCAGGTCCTCCTGATAGCAGGGCTGATGCTCTAACCACTGCACCATCTAGTTGCCCCCTTACACACTGTGGAAAGACAAAAATGAAGATCACTGGCAATGGCCCAGAATGCAGAGGATGACCTCAGCATCTTCAATATCTGACCAAGCTCTATATACTCCACAGCATCTGTTTTAGCTACCTTCACGGTCATTGAACAAATTGTTCTCATCTACCAATTCCACTGGGGAAGTCTTCATTTGCTTGGAGTAGACATCTCCCTAATTTATTGATGGCTTTGAAGCTGTCAGTTACATTCAACCTGATTTAGTCATTCTAGTGAGATGGTTTTATTGGATTACGACCCCTGTACATGCTACAGCTCCTTGGAGTCACAGCTCAGAGTTGGGTGGCCTGCAGACACCAAAGGTGCTAGTCCTCCCAAACATCCATGCCCTCCAAGGATCCTACAACACATTATCAGAGAGATTCTCTTCACAGAAGCAAGGACAATGCTAATTTAATTAACTATTCCTAATTAAAATTTGGAAGGGGAACAGGATACTACCAGTAGTCAGCCTGGTCCTAGAGATAGGGCCTACTGAAGTTCTTTGGCTGGGTGCATAGAGGGGTAAGACATGCTTAAAGTATTCATTCCCATTCCCCTTCACACACACACACACACACACACACACACACACACACACACACACACACACACACACACACACACACACTTCAGAACACCTCCTGAAAGTGTGGAAGGGGTCTCAGGGAAGTTGTTGGTCCTATATTAATGACTAATCTTCAAGGGGATGGTAACAAAGCAGATGTAAAATCCCTTCTCATTATTATTCTTTACTGCCTTTGTCAAATGTAAGCAACCTTTTGGGCAGTCATTGCTGACCCACTAATTCTATATTTCATGGCCATGTACTATACTTTTTATCCCAATCTTACAAAATTCCAGTATTACAAAAGTTGAGCACAAGAAAAACTAGCAAATTTATCTGGACAAAATTACTCATTCCTGGAAAAGCAATCCAAAATTTAGTTCCTATTGATTATTAATTCTGTCCATTCAGTCAACATTGACTTTCTTTTTCTAGGCCTATTTATTTCTCTCTGGTGCCACCTACTGTATAGATAGAAATTTTCATTTCTATTGAATCCCACTTAAATGTAGCTCAACTGAGTTCCCCAAGTAACTGAGAAAATGAGTGGTTATATTCATAGTTTTCAAAGAAGATGTAAGTAAGTGTTGGGCAGCTAGGCGGGCACTGGGCCTGGACTCAGGGAATCAGCCTCAGCACCTGGTAGCTGTGTGATCCTGGACAACTCCTGTTTGCCTCAGTTTCCTCATCTGTAAAATAATCTGGAGAAGGAAATGGCAAACCATTCCAGTCTCCTTGCCAAGAAAATCTCAATGAGGTTATGAAGATTCGAATACAACTGAAAAACAACAACAAAGAAGTATTTGTACTTTATGCTTATGAAGAGATTTCCCCTTATCAATTTCACAGAATTATAGCTAGAGCTATTGCTTGCTTAGGATCCATAGGTACTGTCATCTAGGGGAGGGAGTCTAGGGAGGGAGGGGATAATTTGGAAAAATGAATACAAGGGATAATGTTATAAAAATATTACTCATGCATATATACTGTCAAAAAAATTTATAATTATAAAATAAAATTAAAAATGTAAGCAACTGGATTACTTTTTAAATGGATTACTATAAATCTTTGTGATGTGGAAGGATTTAACTTTTAGAGGTAAAACATCATTTCATTATTAAAAATAGAAAACATTTCCATTGTAAGGATCAGTATAAGATTCAGTGTCATAAAAGAAAGGGGAAAAGCATTAATTAAAAACCTACTTACTATGTACTAGGTACTGGACTAATAATTTTGCAAATATTATCCCATTTGATCCTTAATCGCCCCAGGAGCTTGATGCTAGTACATCATTATCCTTATCTTATAGTTGAGGAAATTGAGACAGATAGCAATGACTTGCTTAGGACCACACAGTTGTCAAGTGTCTTGAGTTTTGGTTTTGAGTGTCTGGTTTTGAATTTACATCTTCCTGATGTTTGAGATCATCTAGCCAAATATCTTCATTTTATAGATGAAGAAGCTGGGTGACATTTTTCTTTTGGAATAAGTTATTTTTAATTGTAATCTTAGTAAACAGTAAAATATAGGTTGCTACAAATCTATTTCAGGAAATAAAGTATGAAAACATACAGTTATGTATTTAAGGATCTGAAAAGTTAACCTTTACTTCGATTCAACTTATTATGTAATACTAGATGCCATGCAGCTCTTTTTGTTGTAGCTAGAAACTGGAAGATGAATGGATGCCCATCAATTGGAGAATGGTTGGGTAAATTAGGGTATATGAAGGCTATGGAATATTATTGTTCAGTAAGAAATGACCAAAAGGAGGAATACAGAGAGGCTTGGAGAGACTTAAATCAACTGATGCTGAGTGAAATGAATAGAGCCGGAAGATCGCTATACACTTCAATGCTGCATGAAGATGTATTCTGATGTAAGAGGATATCTTCAACATAAAGAAGATCCAACTCACTTCCAGTTGATCAATGATGGACAGAAATAACTACACCCAGAGAAGGAACACTGGGAAGCGAATGTAAATTGTTAGCACTACTACCCAGGTATCTACCCAGGTTACTTACATCTTCGGAATCTAATACTTAATGTGCAACAAGAAAATGGTATTTACACACATATATTGTATCTAGGTTATATTGTAACACATGTAAAATGTATGGGATTGCCTGTCATCTAGAGGAGGGAGTGGAGGGAGGGGGGATAATTTGGAAAAATGAATACAAGGGATAATGTTATTAAAAAATTACTCATGCATATATACTGTGGAAAAAAAATTCTAAATAAATAAATAAATAAATAAATACTAGATGCCATGATGCTTCAGGTTACATGATATTTGTATATAAATAAAATTCTTATTAATCAAGGGGAAAAAAAAAGGATCCATAGGTAAGAATGAATGGCCTTCACTGCTATCTGCAGTGAATGTTGTCATTGTGGTTTAGGGGAAATCAGACTCCTCATTTTCATATTTAGCAGCTCATTAATCCGGAAGTACCAGGGATGATGTTATTTTTAGCTTTTGATTATTTTAATTATATTTTTGTATTTATTTACTTGGGTTTAGAGGCAGATTAGGCTGTTGAATTTGGGAGAACAGAGCTATTTGTATAAGAAGATTTGAAATGTTAAGGTTCCTATATGGAGAAGTATAGATAAATGTACTATGATTATGGTAGAAAATGAGAATTTGGTTACGATCATAGGCTACACAGAGAAACTAATTATAGTTGGACTGGGCAATGTCCAGTCAATGTTATCAAACATTACATAGATCAACTCAATCAAACAGTAGAAACATCTGGCCAACACAAAAGTTGAGTTCATCAAAGGCTTTGGATGCATAATTCATGAGACAGAAAGAAGTGGATAGTTCTGAAGCTGTGAATTGCTTCCAAGTATCTGGGTTTTCTCGATACATGTAGCTACTATATATGGGGAGAAAAGTCCCTGTTTTTGTTGATCTCCTTTAAATTATCTCAGCTGAGTACTCTAGATAACAGGAGAAAGAAAATCTCTCTTTCTCTGTGGAAGAGTTCCTTAATATAATGAAGAAGTTTTAAGATTCTCCTAGATTCCTCCCATCCTCCATTTTGTCTGGAAGCCAATAAATCAGGAGGCAACACCAGAGGACAAAAATGTTAATTGGGACACTTGGAAGTGGGGCTTCTGTCGTGGCACTCAACTGGAACCACTAGGAGAACACAGTCAACAACACATATTACATTCTGATGATTTAAAATCGTGGGGAGCAAGTCTTCAGTGACATGAATCACATGGCAGACGCTTCAAAGGAACCCAGAAAGGCAGCCTCTTTATGACTCTTTAGTTATTTTTCTGCTCAAGACTCCATGCAGTCATTCATGATGCTCTTTTACCTATGAGACCAACCAGTCTGTGTTTGGTGCAAATTTCATTCAGTGAGGGACACAGCAGGAAGTGACTGGGAAGAATCAGCTGTATTTATCTTAATAGCAGGGGGCACTATTGAGTTTTGACAGTGTATGCTACAGGTGGTTGCCCTATATCAGATGCTAATACCCCCCCAAGATTTTTGAGTTTCATACTCAAATACTGATGAATCTTCTGGATACATTAATTTCCTTTAATTTCTTCTTGAACTGGTCAAAGTGCAAGATTTTTATTTAAAAGAGAACTCCCTGGATATCTTCAACATAAAGAAGATCCAACTCACTTCCAGTTGATCAATGATGGACAGAAACAACTACACCCAGAGAAGGAACACTGGGAAGTGAATGTAAATTGTTAGCACTACTGTCTATCTACCCAGGTTACTTATTCCTTCGGAATCCAATACTTAACGTGCAACAAGAAAATTGGATTTACACACATATATTGTATCTAGGATATATTGTGACATATGTAAAATGTATGGGATTGCCTGTCATCAAGGGGAGGGAGTAGAGGGAGGGAGGGGATAATTTGGAAAAATGAATACAAGGGATAATATTAGAAAAAAAATTACTCATGCATTTATACTGTGGAAAAAAATTATAAATAAAAAATAAATTAAAAAAGAGAACTCCCTTTTTAAACAAAAATCCAGTTAATATATTAATGAGAAATGAACTTTGTTCATTAAAAAAAAATGTAATTATATCACAAGATGGGCAGCTGTCAGGTAGATAGTAAAAGCTCCAACAAAAACAGATACACACTTGTTTAGGGTTTTATTACTGGGCAAAAGAAAGTTCAAATGGTCTATCAGAAGAGACTGATTGGTCACTTTCCTTATTTGGGAAGCCGAGAAATAAGGACTAGCAGTCCCATGATTTAGGGAAGAAGGTCTTAACTTTGACCTCTCAGTAATCAGCAAAGATCGGGTTTGTAATGAAGAGATAATAGTTTCTCTGAAATAAATCTCATCAGACTCTTTTGTTTGGGTAAGAATAATAGGGACCTCCTCAAGGAAGTATCTGTCAAGTTTAGTTGTTGCCAATTAGATGAATAGAATACGCCTGAGGATTTGTCAATACGCTGCCCACTAGTTTTAGTAAGCAAATATTTTCCCCCTAAATTCAGTACACAGATTTATCCAATTTTTCCACAATCTCAAGAATAAATTCCTTTCAAAGATTAATTTTCTCTTCCATTTTGAGCTTTTAGTTTGAATTTACCCAAATTGATAAAATCCTTCAGAGATTAACAATTTAAAACCCTGAAAGGTGTGTTCAATTTTTGCTGCCTTTTTTAGTTCAGAGAAAGGTGTTCGTTCTTTATAAGAGATCACTGAATATTAACACCTTGTTGACATATTGTCTGTTATTCATTTTTTGTTTTCTGTGATTTTCTCAACTATAGTGGAGAAGGTACTCAAATCCCCTACTCATTATATGCATATATATACTGTTCTAGATACTCTTATGCTTTCCTTTGGTGATATCAATAGTTCCCATGGTTTTAGCTAAATTCTCTATATAGCTGATTATCCTATCTCTGTATTTAATTTTAGTTTCTCTCTTTTTTATTATTAAAGTTTATTTTCAAAATATTTATTTTCAAAACATTGATGGTTTTGCTATCTTTCAAGTCAAAAGCTCAAAAACTCTTATCATCCCTGATTCCTCACTCACATTCACCTAACACGTCCAATCTATAGTCGAATTTTATCACATCTACTTTCACCGTATCTCCCCTAGACAACCAATCCTCTGTCTCTCCAGTCACTGCCACCACTATCTCTCATGCCCTTGTCATCTCTTGCCAGATTATTTGAATTATTTGGTTTCCTTGCCTCAGTTTCTTTCTACTTCATTCTATCCACGCAGCTGCAGAAGCAATTTTCCCCAAGTGTAGGTCTGACCATATTATCCCACCCCTCCAGCCTTACTCAATTAACTCCAGTGGTTCCTTATTTCCTCTAGGATCAAATATAAAGTCCTCTAACATTAAAATTTCTTCACAATCCCTGTTTTTCCAGCACTTTAATACATCCCTCTACTATGGGATCTAGACATACTTGCTCTTCCCCTACTTCCAATGTGCCATCTCATCTCCATGCCATCTATCATGTCTTTTAATGTGCTCCTTCCTCATAGCTTCTTGGAATCTTTGGTTACTTTTAAGACTCGGCTCCAGCACTATCTTTTGATTGCCACAACTTCTCATGCTTTGCTTCCCAAAATTATCTTTTATTCATTCTGTATATAGGCACCTATGATATGACTCCCTGTTATAATTGTAAGCACATTAGGTCAGGGTTTATTTCACTTTTTTGCATCCTCATCATGTATAGTGTCTGCTACATTGGAGGTACTTAATAAAATGTTTTTTTGGTTGGTTGATTGAAACTGAACATTATATAATTCTGATTATCAAGCTTGGCCCCCAAAAAGAGAAACAAGAAATTTCCCTTCTTTATAGATCTGTGGGACTATGGATGTTGAATATTCAGTTTTCTCTTGAATTAGATTGATATGTTGGTTAGTTTTCTTTCTTCTCTTTTTCTTTGTTTTAAGAGTTTCTTCTTTGAGTGGGTGAAGGTGAGGGATATGAAGGTTATGTAAAAAAATTACAGGGATGGGGATAGCTACTGGACCTATGATTTATTCATATAGAAAACTCCCTAATGAAGGACCTCCTCAACTAATGCAGATCTGGCACTTTCTCAGCAACTTTTATTCTTAGAAAGTTGACTAGAGCAGAGCTTCTTAAACTTTTTCCACTCAGGACCTCTTTTCGCCTGAGAATTTTAACCCAACCTTGTGTATATGGATATAGAAAATAGGTATAGAAATCAAACATTTAATGATAATAAATCATAATTTTGCAATCCTCGCATTCAGTTATGTGACTCCTTATGGGGTCAAAAATCACAGTTTAATAAACTAGGGCCTAGAATCACTGAAAGGTTAAAAGATTTTCCCAAGATTATAGAAACACAATGTGTCAGATTAAGGACTTGAATTTAGTTCTTCCTGGCTCTTCTCTGTTCACATGCAGCCATGCTGCATCTCAGAAAACAAAATCTATCAATAAAATTTTAGAAAATGTTCTCCTCTGTATATATTATATATGTATATATATGTGTGTGTTTGTGTATATATATATAACTATTATATCTATATTTATCTGTCATATATGTGTGTATATATATACGTATTCATGCTTAACTGTAGCCTACTTGAGGAAGATGAGGAAGATGAAAGGAGAAAAAAAAATAAAGTAAAAAGGTCACAGAGAACAAAAGAATAATCTACAAGGATGCAAAGAAAAAAGATGACAGTCAGGAATATAATGTCTTCTATTATAATACATGTTTTCTTGAAATGAAAATTTATTGTTACATTCTTTGACTCCTCTCTGTTGTTCTGCTGAGCACATAATAGTGTTTTCCCCTTTTTTTTCTCTCTTTTCCTATTTTGCTTTTTTCCTGTTTTGTATTTAATTTAAAGTAAATAAATAAATGATGGTTTAGTCACTAAATAAATAAATAAATAAGGAAAAGAAAGTGTTCTTTTCACAGTGATCCTGTTAGTTTACCCTTTTAATGGATTTTTAAAAAGAAGAAGAAGAAAGAAATTCATTGAGGTTAAGGGATTTGATCAAATTTCCTTAGCTAATATGTGGATGAGGTAAGACTCAAATCGTTTCTTGCTCTCTGTAAGTTCAATGTTCTTTCCATCACATTTTTTCCCTTCCAGGGGAAATAGGATTTATAATCTATTCTACATGCCCATACAAGATAGTGTTTAATTCAAGCAGAAAATGGATGACAGGAAACATTCATGAAAGTGTCCAGAAGAGGGAGTCCAGAAGGAAGATTAACAGAAGTTTGCAAGTTATTTTCCCAGAATTGTGTTGTATTATCAGAAAAACCCCCACAAGATGGCGATAGAACTGAACTAAAAATAAAGCCAGGGTTCTCACCATCCTCTGAGGAAGGATCCCTTTTCATAGAATGTCAAGAGTTGATAAGAATTCTATTTATGCCATCTCTTTAATTTTGTTGAAGGGAAAACTTAAGGCGGACAGAGTGGAATTGATTTGCCAAAGGACCCAGTAGACAAAGAGAGAAATCAGTATCCAGACATATTTTTGGGCTCAAATCCCAATGCTAACAAGAAAAAAACAACTTAATTCTGTGACTAGAACATCAGACAGATTGTTAGGATTCCTAATTCTTACTACTAACTTATAGCATATACATTTCCCCATGCTTCAGTTTAGACATCTGTGAGCAGGAAATAAGAGACATCAAGGTATATCATGTATAGCAAAGCCAACCTTGGATCTGTAGCTGAGTTCAAGTCCTGCTTCAGACACTTATCAGCTGGGTAATGTTGGGCAAAAAGTCATTTAACCTGTCAGGGGTATGAGATATGAATTTAGACGGTTCAGATGGATTTCTAATCTGCATCCACAAAGGGAATTTCTATAAGACAAGTTCCCACACTGATGAAATAACAGATTAAAAACAAAATAAAATAGAAGATAAAAATTGAAAACATGTAGAAATATGCTCAAAACTAGAATAAGCATGATATTAGTTGGATGTGGGGAAAAAAACCAACCCAGTTTCTTGACCGAAGACTGAGAAACCCTTAAATCTCATTATTTCCAATGGAATTTCTTTCCTAAAACCAGAACTAGTACAAGAGACTTTGACCAGACACTGATTTTGTAGGGGAAAACAAATCTCCACTGTCTCACCTGGTTCATAAGAACCAGTTCTCAAGGATTGACTTCTCAGCAAGGTTAACTATCTGGGGACCTGAGTCACGTGGTACACCTTGAATAAGAACAGAATTGGTGAAGGGATCAACAAGAAAAGTAATGGTTGTTGTCCTTTATTCTCTAAGCCCAAAATGACATCACTATGTTAGAGTCTAGTTAGTGTGTCTGACCAAGGCTTATCAGACCAAAATGAGGTTGGAATGTTCTGCCACAGATCAGGCACAAATAGTCCCCAAGAACATCTGAGAACATTCTCTAACTCTGCACATCTTGCATTTCTTCAGTTAACTCAATTCTGCTTTGTTCATAGAGCACAGCACCTTCTCTGATGAGGGCACACCATTCTGGTGGTCCTGTGCCAGTGTCTCCCATGTCATACTATCATTTCTAAAGTTCTTGAGAGAGACCTTGAGAGTATCCTTCTATCGTTGTTTCAGACTACCTGGGGAAGTGTTTACTGTGTGTGAGTTCTCCCTAAAAGTCTTTTTGGTAAATGTATATCGGGCATTCAAACGCTATGGCCAGCCCAATGGAGTTGTTATTTCTGCAGTAGAACCAGAATGCTTGGCAGTTTAGTCCAAGAAAAGACCTCAATGTCTAGTACCTTATCCTGCCAGGTGATGGTGACCTTCAGAATCTTCCTAAAACAATTCACATGGAAGCGATTCAGTTTCCTGGCATGGCTCAGACTGTCCAGTTTTGCAAGCGTACAACAAGGAGATCAGCACAACACCTCTATAGACCTTCAGTTTTTTAGTCAATGTAATACCTGTCCTAATACCTCTTCCACACTTTCCTTTGGAGCTCCCAAACACTGAGCAATGGCAATGCATGTGGCAACATCATTATCAATGTGGACATCCCTAGAAAGTATACTGTTTTATCCATAGGTTGATTGTTCCACATATGGATGATATGGTGCTGGTGACATGCTCCAATCATTCTTCCTTCCCCTAAATAAACTCAGATTTGGCCCTCTCCAATCCTTATTTTCCTTTGCCTTCCCCTTTAAACTCTTTTCATTACAGAGGCCCCATCATTCTTCCTCTTATAAACATCTTTTCATCCTAAATTTCTTTCTTTCCTAATTTTTCCATCTTGGGTGGTGCTAATTAAAATCTAGTTTTTCTCCCTTCCATCCCCAAGACATTGTAGTACAGTGGAAACGAATTACAGCTACAGTATCTAAATTTGAATTTAATCCCTGCCCCATATTACTTGTGTGACTGACTCTCTCTCTGGATCCTATAAGTATTTAATGGCATCTTTTATAAGGCTGGCTCCAACTGCCTACCTTGCATGTCCCATGAGCATTTCAAAGGCACGTTGCCCCAGAACTGCTCAGTTTCTCACATCCCTTGACTCACAAATTCGGAATAACAATATTTATTGATAGAAAGGAATTTAGAGATCATTGAATCCAATCTCCTCATTTTAGCAACTGAAGGCCAGGGTCACAGAATCAGTAAGTGTCCAAAGCAGGATTTAAACTCAGATCTTCCTGACTCCAAGCCTATCATGCTACCCACTCACTACATCTTTTATTCTTTGCTTCTGCAACTGTCACTCAGCAATAACCCTTCTTCTTTTATTCCCTCCATTCTACCTACATCCTTGTCAACTATGGATCTCTAGGTTACTCTCCTTCTTCCTCCATAATGCTTAGTGTCTGGCTTATAATGTTTTTTCCACTCCACCCCAATCACTTTTGAGTATGAAGGTTTCCCAGTTCTCAATCTTTTCAAATCCTATGACTTGTGTTCTCTAATCTACTGTAATCATACATAGGAATAATCATACTGTAGAAATTTAACCCCTTTGCCCCAATCTGACTCAATTGAATTTACTCTGGCTATTTATAGTTCTAGTTTGGGCTCAGTTTCATGCCTGGAAATTCACTCACTAAAGGAGAAAATAACTGTCTAGTTGGAGTATTTAATACTGCAATTAAATCTAAAGCATAGGAATAATAATCCTATTTTCACCATTTCTGTTTCATCTGTAGCAATACTATAAATTCTTTGGTAAGTATTTTCCATGGAGAAAACTAGAAATGCATTATAAATCTAATATCTTTTGATATTATTGATAATTAAAATGTACTATTTCTATGCTGTACATTATGTTAACGATCATATCATATACACTAAAAGGAAAAACTCCATGGATAGTACTTCATGAGTTTGAATAGAGTAGGAAAGTTTGTTTGGTTTTTGTTCCTTTTCATTTGTTGGTTTGTTTGTTTTATTTTTTGTATCCATGAATGACACCACATGTACTCTCAAAGAAATACAGTATTCAATATTCCAATATTCCAATATTCAACCCTTATTTTACAGTATTCCCCTTTACATATTTCATGTTTCTATCTAAATTACTCATTATGTCTCCTCTTTTCCTGCTTCTACTTCCATAAGATTGTACCACTCCCATGATAAGAATAGATTCCCCCAATTGTCTCTACTTATTGATATCTTACCCCTCCATCAAAACCCAGCAAAGTGCTATTCACCTTCTTTCACTTAACACTCCCTCCTGACCTCAGAACAATGTTTAACTTTGCCTCTGCAATTAATATTTTTCTAATTTGTTTTATATTTATTTGTTTAAGTATCTTATTATTTTTATTAGATTATGATCTCCCTGTCAGAAAGGACTTTTTAAAAAAAAATTTCTCTTCCAATTTTGTGATCTCATTTCCTAGAAATTGTTTATTGAATTGAAAAAACTTCCTCACTTTTAAATATTGTTCATTTCCAGGTTCTCTGCCATCTTTTCCAATTTTTATTTGTTAAAGATCAGCAATTAATGACTAATAATAATTACTAGCATTTACACAATTTTTTTAGGTACAGTGCTTTTAGGTTTGCAAAGAATTTTACATTCATTTTGGTAATAGAGATATGGGAATACAACATGGTTAGTTAAATAGTATGGCTAGTCAGTACAGTGGATGGAGTAGTAGGCCTGGAATCAGTAAGACTCATTTTTCTGAGTTCAAATCTAGCCCAGATAGTTACTATCTGTGTGACTCTGGGCAAGTCATCTAACCTGTTTGCCTCATCTCTAAAATAAACTGGAGAAGGAAATGGCAAACTATTCCAATATCTTTGCCAAGAAAAACCCCAAATGAGGTCATGAAGAATCAGATATGACTGAATATCAATAACATAGGAATAGAGGAATAGCACCTAAGGCCATTGGCTGCCAAACATTTTAATAGCTCCCACCCTGACTCCATGTTAGAAAAAAGTTATACTTGGGTAAGATCACTGCTGAAGGATAATGCTGGTATAAATATCAACTTAATTCATTGTGCAATGTAGTAAAGAATGCAAAAGAGAGCTGCTGGGTAGATCTGGGAGAAGTTTCTTTGAATTTCCATCTGTGGCTCCTGTAGAACTCTACAAAGGACATCTGGAACTTGTGTACTGTATTCCCAAAGTATCTCTGTGGGGCAGATTCTGTGCCAATCTAGAACTCAGACCCAGAGTATACCAGGAGTTAATGAACAATAATTATATGAGTCACAACTTCAGTCTGAAAGTAGCTGTTATCATAATCAGGAAGGTTAGGAAATAGATTAAGGGAACTGCTTGCCCTGACAAGGAGACCAGCATCTCTCCCTCTCTGAAGATATCTGTAGCTAGTTTACAAAATTAAACTGATGCATACAGTTGGACTGCTATTTCTAGGCTGGCCTCAATTTGTAGATGTAAAGTCCTGCTGTTATGAGAGGGAGCAAAAGAGACAGAGGGAATTATAGGAACCTGGTGTGGCCAGACTGTGCAACTCTGGGTGACTGACTAGATGTTTGCCTGGGTACCTTCTCCTGTATCACTGTGCTGTGGAGCTTTCCCTATTTCATTTCGTTATGGTTCTTTGTGTTATGTATGTCTCCAAAGAGAATTTTTCTATTCCAGATATGCTGAAAACTTTATTTTTAAAAGTAAACAATATGCCAAAGGGCTTGGGCAGTTTTAAGAACTGAAAAACTGTTGGTTGAAGAAAACTACCTTATAAGGGGATATCTTAAGAAATTTTACATCTCATAATATAATATATTATCATTAATACTAATTTTTTAAAAAATAGCCCTAAATATTGACTAAAATTATATTCTCAATAATGAAAAAAGAAAACCACTAGGACCATGCAGACTTATAAATAAAATCTATCAAACATTTAGAAGACAGATAGTTTCTGTGCTACAAAAACCATTGTCAAAATTAGATTAAAAAAAAAAAAAAAAAAAAACCAACTTACCTAGCTGTCCATAAACAAACATGGTCAAAACCTGGGAGTGAAGGAGGGAGAAGTGAGAAAAAGAACTATAGACTAATGTCAACCAGGTATTCTGATGCAAGAATATTAAACTTTTAAAAATTAATTTTGATCAAGTAATACAAGTATAAAGGTGTGGATTGACTTAATAAATCTATCTAATTGCCCAATTCCATGTAAAATAATGTATCAAGATACTAAGCCCTGATAGCTTAACCAGGTGAGAAAATTTCATTGGCTTTAGGCTAAGTATGAAAACATTCTTGATTAACCAGAGTAATGTTGCAGAGGAAGTCTGTTCAAGTTGGCCCAGGAAATTTAGATACACCCTGGGAGTTGTCTACAAAATATGGAGCCTGTTCAGTCCTGAAAAGTTTAAGTGTCTATCAGTAAAGAGAAGGAATCGGCTAAACCTTGAGAAGGAAGTGTTTGAAGGGAAAGTGAAAAGATACAAAATAGAAACGAAGGCTAGGAAAAGATCATGTGAGCTTCAAAGAGTCCAGAGAATTTTGTACATTTTCATCAATGTCCTAACAGTTCCCCAAGACAACAGCTGGTGGTAGTGTATTTATTATGAGCCATTCTGATACAAATCATAATGTATTAAAAAAGGAAAATTCAAGGATCTACAAAGAACCTAGCAGAAAATCTATACCATATCTAAGGAGCACATCTTGAGGACTATGTCAAAAGTACATCCTAGAACTCTGTATTACTGCTTTGCTACATATCAGCCTTAAGCTTGAGCCTACTTTAATCCTGAGTTTTCTGTGTACTTGTAGGAAATTGTGGCCTAGACTTTTGGAAAGATCTTTGTACCCAATGTTTTAACTAACCTAATTTAGCAAATAAGCCTTTCAAAAAACTAATTAAGACTGACAAGTTAATTGGCAGCAACTAATAATCATAACACTAAGTACGCCCATAAAGATTAGTGAGCTATAGAGCTAGAAACAACCCCTACACACACACACACACACATACCAAAGGAAAAAAAAACCCTCGGGGATATAGCTAAAATACTGAGGATATATAACAGCTTTACTCTGAAAATTCACCTTGTCAGTCAAAGTAGGAGTTGGGGGTAGTTGCATGGGCTATATATGTAAAGATAGTTTTCAACATTCATCATTGCAAAACCCTATGTTCCAAATTTTTCTTTCTCCCCTATTCATGTTCCCCCTCTTCAAGACAGTAAGTGACTAAATATAAGTTAAACATGTGTATTTCTTTTAAATATATTTCCATATTCATCATGATGCTCAAGAAAAATCAAATCAAAAGAGATGAAAGAAAGAAAGAAAGAAAGAAAGAAAGAAAGAAAGAAAGAAAGAAAGAAAGAAAGAAAGAAAGAAATTAAGAAAGAAAGAAAAAACAACAACAAGGTGAAAATACAATACTTTGATTCATATTCAGGCTCCAGAGTTCTCTCTCTGGATGCAGATGGCATTTTCCATCCCAAGTCTAATGGAATTACCTTGAATCATCTCATTGTTTAAAAGAGCCAAGTCCATCACAATTGATCATCACATAAACTTGTTTGTTACTGTGTCCAATGTTCTCTGCTTCACTCAGCATCAATTCATGTAGGTTTTTCCAGGCTTTTCTGAAGTCATTCTGCTGATTATTTCTTACAGAACAATAATATTCTATAACATTCATATACCACAATTTATTCAATCATTCCCCAATTGATGGGCATGAATTCAATTTCCAGTTTTTTTGCCACTATAAAAAGAGCTGGCTGGCATTATTTTATTTCTTTTTTTTTAATTAAAGCTTTTTATTTTCAAAACATATACATGGACAATTTTCAACATTCACCTTTGCAAAACCTTGTGTTCCAAATTTTTTCCCTTTCTTCCTCCCCACCCTCCCCTAGATAAGTAATCCAATATGTTAAACATGTACAATTCTTCTATACATATTTCCACAATTATCTTGTTGCACAAGAGAAATCAGAACAAAAATGGAAAAAATAAGAAAGAAAATAAAATACAATTAAGCAAACAACAACAAAAAGAGTGAAAATACTATGTTGTGACCACATTCAGTTCCCACAGCCTCTCTCTGGGTATAAATGGCTCTCTTCATCACAAGATCATTGGAACTGGCCTGAATCATCTTATTGTGGAAAAGAGCCATGTCCATCAGAGTTGATCATCATGTGATCTTGCTATTGCTATGTATAATGATCTCTTGGTTCTGTTCACTTCACTTAACATTGATTCATGTAAGTCTCTCCAGGCCTCTGTTGGTCATTTCTTACAGAACAATAACATTCCACAGCATTCATATATCATAACTTATTCAGACATTCTCCAACTGATGGGCATCCACTCAGTTTCCAGTTCCTTGACACTACAAAAAAGACCTGCTACAAACATTTTTGCACATGTGCATCCATTTCCCTCCTTTATGATCTCTTTTGGATGAAGGCTGGCATTATTTTTATTAGCAAAATAGTACAAGCTTTCCTAATATAATCATGAAGAAGCAAGCATACTCAGCGTTAACATTATTATTTAACATGTTAATAGACATTTTCAGCAATAAGAATTAGAATGAACTAAACTTTGTAAAGAAAAAATGTATCTTACTTTCAAACAATATGACAGTTTTTTTAAATAAAATTTTAAAATAACTGGGACAATTTTGCCAATAAAGTAATGATATAAAAAATGCTCAAAAATTATCAGCATTTCTCTCTAGTCTGGACAAAAATTAGGTAGAAAAGAAAGAGAAATATAAAAGATATATAAATATAAGAGAAATACAAAAAAAAAAAATAACAGACTGCACTAAATGTGTAAGACCTGGGTTTGATTGTATCAAGAAAGGAATCAATGGATAAAGGCAATTCAAATGACAACATGGGATAATGTCTCGACTTTTGTGTGAATTGAATTTAAGTGAGATAGAGTTGCCTGAAGTGGTAGGTGTCCCTATCTCTTTCAGAGTCATTGGAGTCCAGCAATAAGAAAAAAGTCAGGGTGATTGGTGAAGGTGTGGGATGCAGCAGATGACCTTGACATCTTCCATGTCTGACCAAGCTCTAAGTTACCCACAATACCTGCCACAGCCACCTTCATGGGCTAGTGGGAAAAAAATTTGTCTCCTCTACCCATTCCTCAGGGTACTGAGTTTGAGACTTTTTCAACTTTTACCTGGTTTAACCCATCTGTCAAGATAGTTCTACTGGATTGTGGCTGCTGTACATTCTATACCTTCTTGGAACCAGAGATGAGAGTTGAATGAAGGTGAGCACCAAAGGTGGGTGAGCATCCTGAAAAGGATTCAACAAGCCCTCAAACAAGAGATGCTCCCTGAATACCTCATACACCTCAAGGATGCTCCCCAAGAATAGCCTGGATTGTTTCAGGAAAGCATGAGGAATGACAATGAAAGGTGGAAAGAGAAGAAAAGAAAAGAGAGGACAGATGAGATTGGATAACAAGTCTGTATTTGGCTTAGTCAACAAGCTTCTGTGGCTTCCTCCTTCTCAGTTTAGTTACATGAACAGGAGTGAAGAATATAGATGGTGATGGTAATCTAAGGTTGAGTTTAAAAAGAGACCTCCAAGCATCAAGAGGATAATTGGACAAAGAACATATTGCAAAGTAGAACTACTTAACTGAAGGACTGAGATTTTGAAGGAAAAAAAAATTGAGGCTAGAGGAAGGGTGATACCCTGGGAAAGAAAAAAGGGGTGGAGTAACACAAGCTTGGGGTGAGGATAGAAAAATAGGCTTAGGAGGAGTGAGTCACAGGGAGAACTGGAAGGACAGGAGGTTGTGGTCAAGTAGAGGAATTTCAAAGTTATGGATTATGGAGGTGGAATATTTGTGGATAACGATAAAAATCAAAGGTATTACTAGCCTTTTCTATGGCTGAGGTAGAGTGAAGGTATAGGCCACAGGAAATGAGGAATTTAATAAATTGAGAAGCAAGGATATTTAGGGGGTTATCAACATGTAAACTGAGGTTCTCAAATATAAATAAGGGTAAATCTTGAGAAAGAGAAGATTGTGATGGATATTGAACTCCTTGGAGAAAAAAGGCAGGAGGGAGAATATTCTAAAGAAAAATATGATATATGTATATGCATAGACATATTACATTTAATATATGCATTCTATATTATAGGAATATACATATGTTCTATGTGTGTATATTTTTGTTATTTAGTTGTGTCCAATTCATGACTTATTTTGGGATTTTCTTGGTTAAGATATGGGAGTTATTTCTTATTTCTTTCTCTAGTTCCTTTTATTGATAAGGAAACTGAGGCAACTAGGATTAAGTGACTTATTCAAAGTGACACGACTGATAAGAGTCTGAGGCCAGATTTGAACTCAGAAAGATGAATTGTAATTTGTTTTTTTGGTTTTTTTTTTAGATTGGAGTTATTTATGAAATGTTTGGGGTTTTGTTGTTTTGTTGTTTGTTTGTTGTTTTTAGTGGACATTCCTTTGATTTTTAAATAGTATTTTATTTTCCCAAATAGATGTAAAGATAGTTTTTGACATTCTTTTTTTTTTTTAATTTTGTGTTCCAAATTTTTCTCCTTCCATCCTTTACCTTTCCTCTTGCTAAGACAGCAAGAGATCTGATATAGGTTAAATATGTGCAGTTCTTTTAAATAAATTTCCATATTTATCATGCTGTACAAGAAAAATCAGATCAAAGGGGGAAAAAACATGAAAAAAGGAAAAAAAAACAACAGAAAACAAGACAACAATTATAAGATGAAAATACTATGCTTTGATCCACATTCAGTCTCCATAGTTCTCTCTGCATACAGATGACATTTTCCATCCCAAGTCTACTGGAATTACTTTGAATCACTTCATTATTGAAAAGATCCAAGTTCATTACAATTGATCAAGATGAATTTTCTTGACTCAAGGTCCAGCACTCTCTATATTATATGCCCCCTAATTATATGTATGTTATATATGTGTATGTATGCACATATGAATGTATGTGCATAAGCGTGTATGTCTATATATGGACATGTCATATTAATAATAATGTTAATAATCATTATATCAATGCATAACCTGTTTATAGGATAACATTAATGTTAACTGTTTTGATATTGATTATTAAAATATTATGTAATATGTTATGCATTGATCAGTGATTCTCTCTCTCTCTCTTTTTTTTGCTTATTCTTTGCCATAAAGATTATCAAGATACTGAATGTTTAAATTGGCAACAGAACTGGAGAATAAAGAGATTTGCACGTGTGTAGTTTCCCTTCAATAAGAGCAGCTGTTTTCGTTGAGTTCTTTGCAAGTTCAAGGTCTAATTCATTTCAAGGTAAGTAAGTACATAAAGAAGTCAAGTTTTATTTGTATTGTGAATACTATACTTATGATACAGTTGCTGGGAAAGCAAAACTTAACATTAAATAAAGTTATTTATAAATTTTCTTTTACCTGCAATATTATCCAAAATTTCATGGAATATTAGCATATTGTTGCACAGTCTTTGAGAATCACTCTTTTAGTTAATGTAAACCTCAAATGAAAGGGGAAGGAGCCTTGAGAAAAGATACATCCAATCCTGAAAAGAGTAGTCAGGAATTCAATGTCTTTAGAAGAGAGCCAGGTTTCTATGACTTCAGGGAGATGGAAAGAAGAAAAATTTTAATATGAAGGACAGTTTGTTAATAATAAAACAAGAGTTCCACAGAAAACAATGGAAGGAGAAGATAAAGTTGGATAGAGGCTCAATATGGATAAACATAATGTGGATAGGGATGAGGGAATAAGAAGGCTGGAAGTCATGGCCAACAAAGGAAGCTTTATTCTGGTGTTGCAGAATCAGAAGAATTCTGATTAATATTACAAAGAAAGGCAAAAACAGTAACAACAACAGAAAACAAAACAAAAGAGCAACAAACTCGTCCCTGCCCCCAAGAAGCTCATATTCTAATGAAATTGGCAATATGCACACAACTGTATACAAACAGTATACTGTATATAAACTGTATACAAAGAGAGGGTAAATTGGAAGTAATCTCAAAGGGAAAATACTAGCAGTGGGGGGATCAAGAAAGATTTCTTGAAGAAAAAGACAAGTGTTAAACTTTGGGGCTCTGGCATTATAGTGGGATTGCTGTTGTTATTTCAAAATTAGATCTAGTTCTAATAATTCTAAGGCTTGGGATTCTGGGCCACAATTTACATATAGAAATGTTAGATATAGTAATAAATTAGAAAAATAACTCAAAGAAATAAGCAAAGAGGCTAAAATACTTTTATTTGCATATAATATGATGGCTCATTTAGATAAAACAATGAATTGGCAAAATGGCTTTAGCAAATATTTCCATGGTAAAAGTATGGCCCCCAAATAGAAAAAAATTGACATACATTTCATATCATATACTATAAATAAATTCTCAATGTAGCAATAATCTATTTAAAAGCCTATATATTTATATATTTTCTTTATAGTTTACAATATATTGTAAACATTATAATTATAGATATAGCATATCTATTTTTTAATTATAAATATATTTGGAGATAGTATATAACATTTATATTAATATCAATATATTATCAATATTTATATTTAGATCATAATAGATATTTTTTAAAGTTATTAGTAACTGGAAAAGTGTTCAAATTCTCTAATAATTAGTAAAATTCAAATTACAGCTATTTTGAGATACTATCCCCATTAAATTGGAAAAAAATAATTTAAAATGATAAAATTCTGCGCTGCTAGGTCAATGGAAAGAAAAATTATGAAGTTTGGAAAGCTATTAAATTTTACTATGATATAATCTTTTTGGAAAGCAGAATGGCACCATATACATATATGTGTGTGCATATATATCTATGATAAGTATACATACATATATGCATACACATACATTTATATGATATATTTATGTCCCAATATTTTTGTTTGTTTCTAGTCATGTCCAACTCTTCATTACCCCTTTTGGGGTTTTCTGCTAATGATATTGGAGTAGTTTGTTATTCCTTCTCCAACTCATTTTACAGATGAGGAAACTGAGGCAGAGTTCAGTGACTTGGCCAAATACACACAGCTAGCAAGTGCCTGAGGCCCAATTTGAACTCAGGATTCTAAGCCCAATACTCCATCTACTACTATGTCACCTAGCTGCCCCATATATGCAAATTTTAAAAAATAATTTCTATTTCTAGATATAGAGATCTATTTCTACAAATACAACACAAATATATCTGAGATTGGTTTAACCTTTTCTACCCAAACTTCTTCACTCAATATCAAAGCAAGCCTTCTGAATTGTTTTTGGCTTTTTTTGTCCAACAATTTAACCTCTATGAAAGCTGGGGATGGAATTTAGATTAGAAAGAACCTATGTGGGCTTTGGGAGAGCTACATGGCTCCCAAAGGACAACTAACAACAAAATGAAGTCTAGGACCACCACTATCAGAACACATTTAGAAAAGATAAGTTTAGAAAGGGATATGGAAGAAAACAGGACAATGATAATCTTGTTAAAGTTAATATAAATATAATTATATTTGCATTCCATTATATGATTTTAGTTATATAATTACTTATTATACTAATTATATATGAATAACTATAAATGAAAATTTTTTTGAAATCTTCAAGTAATAGTTATAAACTATTCAAAACAATCTTTTGAAATTCTTGTTCATATGTACTTCATTCCTTTAAGCAACAGGGATGAAATTGAGACATACAGGGGGATAGGAGTGTGTGTGTGTGTGTGTGTGTGTGTGTGTGTGTGTGTGTGTGTGTGTGTGTGTGTGTGTGTGTTTGAATGGTTTTGTTGATCTCAATTACATTTGTAAATATTTGTTTGTCCAGAGCCTTCTGGGGCAACCTCCCAACTCACATTTTTGAGAGATCTCCAAGAGAACCTTGGGTTCAGGTTACTCTGTAGGCCTACACTTTTAGATGTAGCTTATGAATCCCCAATGTAGTGTTCATATTTCACAGTAAACCAATGGCACAATTACCAAAGGCATCTGCTGAAATGGTATAATATTAAATATAACAGAACATTCCACTATAGACTTGGGATTTTTACTACCACAAATACAATTAGCACTAGTAGGAAGAGTACACTTTACTTTCTGTACCACAGAAACCTTCTCATCCTAGGAGTTCATTCTATCCCAAAAGTGCAGTGGATAAAATACTGGGCCAAATACTTTAGATGAGCAAATATTTTATACATTTTGTAGTAATTTTGAATGGAATCTTTTTTTTTTTCAATCTCATCTTGATGAGTTTTGTTAGTAATATAAAAAGGTTGTGGATTTATATGATTTTATTTTATACCCTACAACTTTGATGAATTTACTATTTCAAATAATTTTATTATTTATTTATTTATTTATTTGCTGAGGTAATTGGGGCTAAGTGACTATTTCAAATAATTTTAGTTGATTTTTTTCTCCAGACCATCATATCATTTGCAAGAAATTATCTCATTTCTTCTTTGCCTATGTTTATTCCTTCTATTTATTTTCTTCTAGTCACTTTGCCACCTAGGAGACAGGGCAGAGTCCATGGAAGAAAGGCAGGTGTAAGAGGTCTGGAAAGGTAATAAAGGACTTTAAAAGTCAGAAGATTTCATATTTGATGGTAGATTCAATCAATAAACCTTTCTTAAATACCTACTATGTGCCAGGCTGTGCTGGGGACACAAAAAGAAGCAAAAGACAGTTCCTATCCCCAGGAAGCTTAGTCTCTAATTGGGGAGAGAACATGCAAATACATACAAAGGAAGAGATATACATACATAAGCATATACATATACAGATATCTATATTTAAGGAGGGTATAGCCCAGGTGAATCAGCAGGTCTTGACAACAATTTAAATATGGGGATGAAAGATAGTATGGAGGAGAAGGTGACTCCTAGATTTTGAGCCTGAGGAATTGTAAGGATGGTGCTACCCTCAAGGTAAAAGTGAAGGTAGAAAGTAGGGAGGATTATGTGTTTGTGTGTGTTTTTGTGTTAGGTGAATAACCTGTTATTAAAATTCATTTAACATTTAGAACATATGTCCCCTTCTCTCTTCTGATACTACAAACTCATCACATCACACCTGGACAATCTCATTAGCCTATTTGTTGGTTCCTTGTCAGGTCTCTTCCCATTTCAGTTCATCTTCTGCTCAGTCACCATAATGATCTTATGAAAGCCCAGGTATGACCATTTTATGGCCTGACTTAATAAACTCCAATAGCACTCCATCACTTCCGCTGATACACAATTTACTATTTGGCTACCCTCTACAAATCCACCATCAAATATGAAATCTACCGTTTGATTTCTGAATTCCCTTATAACTTGGCCCTCTTTTACCTTTCAGGCCTTTTACACCTGCCTTCCTTCCATGGATCTGCTCTTCAGTGACAATCCTTGCTGGACCCAAAAAGTTGCTAGAATGCGGTATCTGGAATTAGGAAGTCCTTTGTTCAATTCAGACTCCTACATTTACCAGCTGAGTGAATACTGGGCCAGCTAATTAACCTCTCACTTCTTAAGTATAAAAATGGGATATAATAACAAGCATCTGCCTACAGGATTATTGTGAGGATGAAATGAGATCACATATGTGAAATGCTTTGCAAATGTTAAAATGCTACATAAATACCATGAAATATTGTTAGTTTTAGCTATCCAGTGACACTACTTTCCTGCATGCTCTTTGCACTCCTGACTAGACACTCATTGAATGTCTTTCATGCCTAAAACTCTCTCCCTCCTGGGAGTGCTTAACTAAATTGGGTTATGAAAGGTTAAAGAAAACTGGATTTCAAATTTCCCAGAGTCTTCAGGGAGAATTTTGGTACTATCCAATAAAATGAGGTAAATTAAAATAAGGAATGGATGATACTCTATCTTGGACTTTTGAGTTACAGGTACAGTGAGATATCCACAAAGTAGTAGAAAATGTGTAACTATTTGTGGGGAAAATTTTGGCATATACATATAGATTTGTTAGTCATCCAAATAGCGTATATAAATGAAGCCATAAGAGTTAATAAGTTCAAGCTAGAGAACATCAATAAGAAAGAGTTGAAGACTATAGAAGAGACTTTGTGGGTCCATGCAAAATGCTTTTTTACAAAAAGGAAGAAAAGTCAACAAAGGAGACAAAATAAATGTTTTAAACTAGGAAAGTGCAATGTTTCACCAAAAATCGAAGAAATGCGTATGCAGAAATAGATGGTCGTTTACATAGAAAAGCAAATTAGTCAAGGATGATGAGAAGCAAGAAAAGATCTGGTGACTAGGAAATGATCTCGAATAAAACAATTTAAATAAATTAATGAGAAGAGCCAAATTTCAAGTGCTTGTGGGGTGGTAAAAAAATAAAAATAGAAAGAAGGAATATATCCTGGCACAATAGAGAAATCAATGCATTTGAAGTCATAAGTCTCTGCTACTGACTACACTCATTTAAGTTTTTGGGGATTCAGTTTTCTTCTCTTTAGATTGACCAGATTAGGGACAGCTAGGTGGCGCAGTGGATAGAGTACCAGCCCTGAAGTCAGGAGGACCCGAATTCAAATCTGGTCTCAGACATTTAACACTTCCTAGCTGTGTGACCCTGGGGAAGTCACTCAATCCCAGCCTCAGAAAAAAAAAAAAAAATAGATTGATTAGATTAGATCCGAAATCCAAGATCTACTGTCTGTGTCCTTTTTGTTATGATATGCTGCTTTGAAATATTCTTTTCAAGCTGAAAGTGTCCTCCTTTTCCCTCTTGCCCTCTCCATGCCCTGTCTTTACTTAATCTGTTTATGGTTGCTGTGAATGAAGTAATACTTTAAAACTGCTTAACACGATGTCTAGCATATAGCAAGTGCTTAATAAGTGCTTCTTCCCTTCCCCTTTCCAGTTTCCCATGCTTTTAATTGGCTTCTGCTCCACTCCCATCTCCATCTACCTGTTGAATAAATCCTTTGATTCCTTACAAGTTAAACTCCAGGTGCCTCCATGACATTCTGATGGCTACAGCTGGAAATGATTTCCTCTTCCAGACTTTTAATGTAAGTTTCAATGACCATTTGTTTCCACTTAAAGAGGAGGGGATGGTCCATTTCAGAGAAGCTCTTGTTTTAAGTTGACACCATGGGCAGAAAAGTAATTAGGTCAAGGGCAGGCAAAGTACTTGTTCCTCCTAGGAGGAGGGGCCAGAAATCTTCAGCATGCAGTCTCTGTGTCAACTTCTAGATAGTATTCCAAACCTTGAGTTGCCAAACCCTTTGCATAGGCATCTTTTGGACCTCACCTAAATTCCCATTATTCTTGCACAGATAGGAGTAGCCTGTCTAGCTCTCTTGGTTCCCTACCATTTATTTTCCTCAGCCCAAATTTTGTCTCATTTCCTCTAGGAGATGAAGTATGAAGATTCCTAATAAAGCATCGCTTATATGCTATGGCTTGCCCCAGACCATCATTTTTTGACTACTCTTTCAGGAAGTCCTCCTAATACTAAGACATTATTTGCTTTTATATATTTTACTTGAAACAACAGAGAGCCACACATTGAAAGCAGAAGCAAATAGGAAACTCCCACTACCTTCTGTTAAATCAGACATCAGAGTTTGCAAAAATGTGTAAAACATTATAAATCTATTCAATACTTTTTTTTGAAAATATATTTATTTTCATAAAACATTATTTAACGTGTAATGGGTCTATTTTTAAATTAAATATCTTAAAATGTTACTTTAAATCAGTATATTGATATTTGATAGAGATGAATTTTTAAAGAGAAAAGAGTTCACTAAATTAAGCGCACGTTCGTGAAGTTCTAAGAGTATTGCAGCATTCTACATCTTTGGTCTCTCGTCTCTGCAAAGAACAAAGGAGATATGTTCTTACACCTTTCTTTCTTATGTTCATCCTGGGCGAAACTTGGTCTCGATAATGATACTACTCCTAACTTTGTTCCTTTGTTCTTTCATTCACATGATTGTACGTTACTTCAGTTCAAGTCGGTCTTCCCGAGCTTCTCTTTCTGGACCCTATCTTAGGGATAGAGAGTAGACCTGTGATTTCATTGGCAGAGGGAACCCGGATGAGGAGAATCTTTCTACCAATGAAGATCATCATGAAAGAAAGGAAAAAGTCTCTTACTGCTTAGCAACAGTTTGCGCGGGCCTTTCCAGGCCTTTCTAGAATCGGCACATTCGTCGTTTCTTCTTATATACTATGACTTGTTCAGCCCCTCCCCCATGGATGGGCATTTATTCACGTTCCAGTTGTTGGCCACCACAGAAGGAGCTGCTGCACATTCTGCCCAAGGGGCTCCTTTTCCCTGTTCGGCGATTAACTGTGACTTAAAGCGCGAAGCTTAGTGCGCAGTGTCTGAGCTATCCCCGCTGAGCCACCCCTCGCGCTCGGCGGCCCGAAAGGGGAGAGAAGCCGGAGGGGACGGGAGAAGCGGGCGTCTGTGCCCCGCCTCCCCAGCGGCCTCCCCGCCCGCACTGGCGGAAGGGACGCAGTGTCCCGCCACACTAGCGGCGGCTCCGATCCTCCCGGATGATTAAGGGGGACGAGCAGCGGGCCGCAAACCACACGCCCCGTTCCGAGCGCGGCTCCGGAGCCGCGTCCTTGAGGCCGAGCCGCGCACTTTCTGAAGTTTTTTTCTGTATGAGGGAGGGAGGAGCAGGGAGAGGAGGGAGGAGGGGGACTAGGGAGGAGGGAAAGGGAAGATGCAGGCCGGGCTGTTCTCGGGCCTGGGCTGCACGAGCATCCCGCGGGTCTGGGGAGCCTCCTTCCGGAGGAGCGCCCCTCACTCTCCCCCACTTCGGAACACTACACGTATCTGTTTACTATCTCTAGTTTACGTCGCAGTGATGAAAAGCCTTTTCATTGGCTGCCGAAAGTGAGGGTATGTCCAAAAGGCAAAAACAGAGGAAAACTCCTCTCAGAGTGTCAGTCCGTACTCCCGGCTCCCCAACTCCCCGGCTTTAAGAAGAAGAAGGATCCTGTCAAGCGCCCTCCCCCGCCGGGTCACCGCGGTACCCGGGGCTCCCGTTCCCGGGGTTGTTTCTCCTTCCCTGAGGGGCCGTCAGAGACGGAGCGACCCCGTGGAGCTCCCGGAGTGGAGGCTCACGGGGAGTTCAGCCGTGGGGACGCAGCCAAATTTGCCAGAACCATGGTTCTGGGAGGGTGATCTCCGCCGCGGCCTAACAGCGGATCTCCGGGCCGCGGGGCCGCCGGGTTCCGGAGCGCGGGGCGGCCGCTCCCTGCGGGCTGGGGGTCACCGGGGTCTGGGGAGCGGTCCCCGGCGGCCCTCGCCCCTCAGGAGCGGCAAGCGCCGCAGGCCACGGCTTGCTTCAGTGTCCAGTTAACTGTATTTTTGATGGAATGGGGGAGAAAATGGCAACAATTCACACGAAAATTAAAAGTGTGTTAGGTTTTTGAGAACCTGTTGTTGGACATTCGCTGCACGCGGCAGGGCCGATGCCCGCTGCTCTCCTCTGGGATCCCTGACCCGTATCCCTGACCTGTCAGAACAATTTGAGGGACGAACTCATTAACTCTAGAAGATTGGATCGTAAAGTAGGGGCAGCATGAGTAGCTGGGACCCGGGCCACTGGAAGCCAGAGCAACATCGGTGAAACGCACCCATCCTCTTGAATCTTTGCGTACTGAGCATAGTAAAAACATTCGAATTAATCCCCGTTCTGAGAAGGAGACATTACTTTTACCAGAGCAGTCTCCCCATCCTTCACTGCCAGGCCCACTCCCAGGCACTTCCCCCGTTCCCTCCTCAGCTCCACCCTGTTTTGGGTATGAAAGTTTCCAAACGGCTGGGACCATTTCTTTTTCCTTTTATTTGTATTCTCAGCACTCGGCACAATGTCCAGGACATTGTAAGTATTTAATAAACATTGCCAAACAAAAAACTTTGAAAGATTTAAGATTTGAGGTCAATATAATGAACATCCATTAATCCGCAGGAACAAAAGTGAAGCAAAATAGAAATGATTACCTAAGCAGAATGAGGCATTCATTTTTGGACAGGATCAATAGGGGAATTTATTTGTTTGACATACATACGTTTTGGGTTTTTTTTTTTCAGCTTTGGAGGAGGGTTAGGGGAGGATGAAGGTGAGAGGGAAAGAAAATATTAACTGAAAAAATTGCAAAGACCCCCCCCCAAAAAAAACTCCAAAACAAAAAAATATTGTTGATTGATTCAGAGGCAAAGAATTTTATTTCTTTCCCCCCAAAAGAAATCAACAGTGATAGAGCTCCATCACTAGGCAGACATTCGTACAATATGCCTGAGATGTTTTAAGAGGTAACCATTAATTTCCCTGGGAGGAGCAGTGGTGGTGGTGGGTATCCTTGATGCTTAGTACACATTGAAGTAGCCTTGTGATTGATGGAGCTAATGAAGTATGGGCAGCTAGATGGCAAAATGGATCTACAGTGTTGGGCTTGAAGTCAGGAACACACATCTTCCTGAGTTCCAATCTGGCCTCAGACAGTCAAGTCACTTAACCCTGCTTGCCTCAGTTTCCATATTATCTGTACAATGAACTGAAAAAAAAAAAAAAGGCAAATTATTCCAGTATTTTTGTCAAGAAAACCCCAAATGGGATCACAAGGAATAAAATATGACTGGATTATAACAAGGTATAAATAATTGCTGAGTATTATTGATGTCATTTATGCTGATGACCTATTTTATGTACCTTGTTAACTCAAAAGTTGTAACTGTATATAACAGCAGCCCTTGGCCTCCTGTGAGTGCCTCTTGTCCTAATCTACATGAAGCTAAGACTTTATAGATGCTTGTTTAAGTAAATGTAATTGATTTTTTTTTTTAAAGCATCAAATAGCAAGTAAGGGCAGAAAGCAAATCAGAGTTATTTATCCTAGATCTGAGAGGAAAAATAAAAATCTAAAGAAGTTTGTGGTCAGGATCAGAAGAGATTTTCTGATTTCTCAGATCTTTATGATAAACAAAAGGATTTACTGAATGTTATCTGATGATCATGATACTTTACCTACATCTTTTTTTATGTAGTTTCATAGTAACTTTCTTGATTCTAGTTAATTTCCTTTCCCATTTGAAATATGAGACAGTGACAGAATGAAAACAATACTGCTCAGAATTTTACTGTCCAGTATTTCTACTTTATGACAATCAAATGAAAATATAGGCTATAAAGGAGTTTTCAAGTAGTAAGGAAAGCAGACTTTATGGGAAGAAGGAGGCCAATATCTATTTTAGATCTAATTAATCTTTGATTTCTCTCTTTCCTAAGCTATTTTCACTCATCATACAGATACAAAGTCTTACACACAGATAGATACACTCAGTCTCACACACACCTATGCACTCAGTCATACTGCCAATCTGTCTTTGTGTGTGTCTCTGTCTCTCTGTCCCTCCCCCTCTCCCTTCCTCTCTCTGTTTCTTTCTCCTTTCCCTCCGTCTCTTTCTCTCCCTCTTTCCCTCTGTCTGTCTGTCTTTCTCTCTGTCTTTCTCTCTCTCTCTCTCTGTCTCTCTCTCTCTCTCTTTCTCTCTCTCTCTGTCTCTGTCTCTCTCTCTGTCTCTCTCTCTCTCTCTCTCTCTCTCTCACACACACACACACACACACACACACACACACACACACATAAGGTGTTTATCTCTAGAGTATCTGGTGGAAGGAGACTAAGATATAAGAAGACTGGAAAGGTAGGAGGAGGCCAGGTTTTGAAGGACTTTGAATGCCAAACAAAAGATTTTATATTTGATTTTAGAGTGACTGGTGTTTGAATGGGGTGTGTGTGAGTGTGTGTGTGTGTGTGTGTGTGTGTGTGTGTGTGTGTGTGTGTGTGTGATGATCAGACTTTTAGTTTAGGAGCATCAATCTGACATCTAAAAGGAGGCTAGACTGGTAGGGGTGGGACTTGAGGTAGAGAGAGACCAATCAGGAGGCTATGAGGTAAATCAAATGGGATGATGAGGGCTTGCACCAGGGTGGTGGCTCTGTCAGAAGAGAAAAGGGGGGTATCTAGGAGAGAAGCTATGTTGGTAGAAGTGATGGACTTGGCAACTATCTGGATATGAAATATGAAAATAAAAAGTCTAGACTGATACATGTTGAGAACTCTGTGACTGGGAGGATGATAGTGCTATCGACAATAATAGTAAATTTAGGAAGAGGAAAGAGTTTGGAGGAAAACTTAATTAAGTTTTGAACATTTTGAGTTTCAGATGTTTTATAGGACATAAGAGTTCTGGATGTCCAATAGGTAATTGATCAGAAGAGCGGCTAGAGCAGGATTAAGATCTGAGAATCATCAGCATGGACATGATAATTAAATCCATGGGAGCTGATTGAGATCACCATGTGCAACAGTGTAAAGGTGAAAAAGGCCCAGGACAAGAGGAACATGACCTGGGCATGACTTGAAGATCTAGCAAAGGAGATTGATTAGAGGACAGGGAGGTGAACTAGAGGAGGGTAGTGTTGCAAAAACCTAGAGAGAAGAAGATGGCAACAGCAGGCTTTAAAGTTTTTCAACTTTCAACCCCCTTTCAACTGAGAAATGTTTGTGCAACCCTGAGTATATAGGCATATAAAATAGGTATATAAATAAAACATTTGTTGATAATAAATCATAAAGAAATTTATTTTAAAATATTCCTTTGGTATACATATGATTTTTATCATTTATTAAAGATGAAAGCAATTTGTATATTAATGAGATACATTGCTTATTTATTTTTATGTAAATAAATAAATCTTAGTGAAATAGACCTTTTACTGTTGTCAAATTTTTAGCAACAATGTTAGCAAAAAATTTAGCCAAAAAAAATTATGTGATACCTGCATGGGGTCGTGACCCACAATTTAAGACTTTCGTCTACAGTGTAACAGGCTGCAGAGAGGTTTAGAAGAATGACAAATGAGAAATATCCATTAGATTTGGCAATTAAGAGATCTTAAAGAGATTGAGTTGAATGATGAGGTCAGAAACTAGATTATATAGAATTAAGAAAAGAGAGGAAAGGAAAGGGAAACTTCTCAAGTTGTTTAGTCACAAAAGAAAGCTAGGAGAGATATAAAAAGATTATAATATAGCTAGGTTCTGGTTAGTGCCAATAATGAAGTGGTCACATGTATTTCAATTCCACTTGACACTTCTTAGTTATTATATAAAATATCTACTTTACAAAGACAAAGTAAATATTTAAAACAAAAGAAAAAAAAAAAAACTTTCTGATACTCAGAAATAAGTCTTTAGGCCTAACTAGTCCACATAGCATCTTATTGTCCTGCTTCTTGAGCCAGCTACTCTGCTTGGCCTTTGCCTCTCTTATTTCTGTATGGCTCTTCAAGGTTTCCTTCTCCAAATTCTCACATCTTCTTTGCTTATTAACGAGCTTGGTTCTTTGAGTGGTAACTGGACTAACTTTTAAGGGTTTCTTGTAGAAGTGATTTCTCATTCCTTCTATCACATTGTTTTCTTTCTAATTAACTTAAGGGATCTCATATTTCATAAAGGGATCACTTTGTCTGAAATTTTATACTTAGTTTAATATCTTGTCACAGACTCCTTTTATGTTATCAGGTCCTGGATTTTCAGGACACGAAAGTCTACTCAATGGATAAAGCCCTGGCCTAGGAGATATAAATTTAAATCCGGCCTTAAACATGTACTAGGTCTAATCTTGGACATGTCTATTGATTGTTTGCCTCAGTTTGCCTTATCTGTAAAATAGAGAAGGAAATGGCAAATCTCTCCAATATTTTTGCCGTGAATACTGCCAATGGGGACACAGAGAGTCAGATGTGACTTAAAAAAACAAACCAAAAATGTCAAACCAAATCCAAAAACCCCTGCGATTTCAAGACCAATTTCTTAATCTCCCTCTCTCTATTTCTCTCTGTGGGTTTCCCTCTGTCTCTGTCTCTGTCACACATATACTGTACGTATGTTTATATTATCTTAAGTTTCATTGTTTTATACCAATTAACTCATTTGAGCCTCATAATGACTGTTTAGATAAGATTATAACAAGAGGCCTTGTTATGCCAATTTTATTTTTTAAATAGTTTATTTCTTGTTGATTTTTTGTTAATATCACTATAACTTATTTGATGATTTCCCTCTCCTACTCTACAAAATTTTATTTTATAGTATAATAAATGCAATCAGAGTTGGTAGAATTATGTATACATCCAGCCATTCTGGAGAATGATTTGGAACTATGCTCAAAAAGTTACCAAACTATGCATACCCTTTGACCCAGCAGTGCAGCTACTGGGCTTATATCCCAAAGAGATCTTAAAGAAAGGAAAGGGACCTGTATGTGCAAGAATGTTTGTGGCAGCCCTCTTTGTGGTGGCCAGAAACTGTAAACTATGTAAATGCCATCAATTGGAGAATGGCTGAATAAATTGTGGTATATGAATGTTATGGAATATTATTATTCTTTAAGAAATGACCAGCAGGATGATTTCAGAAAGGCCTGGAGAGACTGACATGAATTGATGCTGAGTGAAATGAGCAGGACCAGGAGATCATTATATACTTCAACAATAATACTATATGATGATCAATTCTGATGGATGTGGCCATTTTCAACAATGAGATGAACCAAATCAGTTCCAATAGAGCAGTAATGAACTGAACCAGTTACATCCAGGAAAACAACTCTGGGAGATGACTATAAAGCACTACATAGAATTCCCAGTCCCTCTATTTTTGCCCGCCTGCATTTTTGATTTCCTTCACAGGTTAATTGTACACTATTTCAAAGTCCAATTCTTTTTGTACGGCAAAATAACTGTATGGACAAGTATACACATATTGTATTTAACTTATACTGTAACATATTTAATATGTATTGGTCAACCTGCCATCAGGGGGAAGGGGTGGGGAGAAAGAGGAGAAAAGTTGGAACAAAAGGCTTTGCAATTGTCAATGCTGAAGAATTACCCATGCATATATCTTGTAAACAAAAAGCTATAATAAAAATAAATAAATAAATGCAATCAGAAAAAAAAAAAAATATATATATATATATATATATATATATATATATATATATATATATATATATATATATATATATATATTGGCCACATCTGAAAAAAGTAAATGTTTTATTCCACTTCTTTACAGAGAGATGGGAGACATGAAGCCTCTGAATAATGACTGTTCAATGCACTTAAGAGTTCTGAAATCATTTAATGTTGTCTTCTATAAAGGATAGGAAGGGGACAGACCCATGATTTCATTGCTATACAGTACTCCCACGTAAGGAAATCCTTTCCAGGTGAGGAAATACCTTCTCTGCAATTTAATGCCGTGCCCAGAGCACTGAGAAGTTAAATGACTTTTTCAGGGGTCAACAAGCCAATATGTCTCAGAAGCAGAACTCAACCTATATCTTTTCTGACTTTAAAGCCAATTCTTATTCATTACACAGAGTTGCCCTTTCCTTTATATTACTTAAATTATATTCAGTGAGGTGAGAAGTGGATAAAGTGATGAGTCTGCAGTCAGGAACAGCTGAGTTCAAATATAACCTCAGACACTTATTAGTTATGTGACACTGGGCAAGTCACTCACCTATTTGCCTCAGTTTTCTCAACTGTAAAATGGGAAAAATAAAAGCACCTACCTCCCAGAGTTGTCGGGGAATTATCCAACATAAAGGAGATTTGGCTGGATGACTCCTCTCAGATGGTAGAATTAGCAATAATGGATAGAAGTTGCAAAAAGTTAAAAATTTTAACTTGAAATAAGGAAAAATCGAAATTGGCAGTCCTCAGAAAGCAAAGCAGTGCAACCAATGGTAAATGTTTAACAACCAGCTCTCAGCATGAGGAATGGGGTGGGGGGGGGAAGGGACCCTTGGTAGCTATGTGACCCAGGGTAAGTCATTTAAATGCTGCCTCAGTTCCCTCAACTGTAAAATAGGGAAAGTCAAAGTACCTACCTCGAGGAGTTGCTTCAAGTGAAATAATTTTATTTCTAACAATAGTCATCTCTAGGATGAGGGGTTGAAGGAAAGGGGAGGAAAAGGAAAAAAAGAAATTTACATGATAACTTTGTTATATATTTAAAGGAATACCAAGTTATACATAATAGATTTGCAGATTTATATGTAAACATTTTTTTAATTATGCTATGCTATGGAAATGCTTGCTTTATTTCTTTTTTATTATTTTTATTATATCCTTTTATTTACAAAACATATGCATGGTTAATTTTTTCAACATTGACCCTTGCAAAACCTTCTGTTCCAAATTTTCCTCTCCTTCCTCCCACTCCCTCCCCTAGATGGCAGGTAGTCCAATATAATCCAATATATGTATACATATTTATACAGTTATCTTGCTGCACAAGAAAAATTGGATCTAGGAAAAAAAAAAACTCAGAAAAAAAAAATGCTTGCTTTATTGCTTAAATTTTTTTTTAAAGTCCTAAGGGTTTTTCTACAAGGAGCATGGTATAATGGATAAACGATTGGCCTTAGAAGGAAAATGTGAATTCAAGTCCCATCTGTGATCTTACATAGCCCTCCCTCACTTAAATCCAATTCACCTGCATGTCATGGCATTACCTCCCTAATGTCAGTCTTTTTCTAAAAAAAAAAACAAAAAAAACCCAACAATAACAACTTCCCTTCTAGAAAGCTGAGGCTGTTTTCTCCAAGGCTTGTCACTATGGCTGACACATAGTACAAATTTAATAAATTTTTGTTAACTAACACAGATTACATTGGTGACTAGGAGAAAGTCACTTTTTATTCCCTCAGGGACCTAACTCTATAAATGATAGACCACAAAGGGAGTTCCCTACATTTATATAATCACAGTATAGACCAAAGGGGGAAGGATGGTAGAAGAAAAGTAGGGTGAGAGGATTATTGGGAAATGTAGTATAAAAATAAAAATGTATTAATAAAATATTAAAAGTATTACTTTTCAATAATGCCAATTACTGACCCTAGAGCTTGCATATTGAAAAATATTAGGGAATAGTGGAAAGGGAGGCATATTTAGAGTTAGGGGATCTGCATGTGAATCCTGAATTTTCTACTTACTCTGTGTAAAATCTTGGTAAGTCATTTAACCTTGTGTTGCCTCGTATGAAAAATGAGTTAAACTAAAAAAAAAAAAAAAAAAAAAAAAAAAAAAAAAAAAAAAAAAGACCCCTTAGGTTCCTTCCAGTTGCAAATCTAAACATCCATGAATATAAACATAGTAAGTTCAAATAATTATTGGAACTAATGAACAAGATTTTCTAATAATACCTTATATTTAAATAGTGATTACAAGATGATTTTGCATTACTATTTTATTTGATGCTCATAACAATTCTGTGAAGTAGGCAGAGAAAACATTATTTTTTCTAATTTACACATGAATAAATTGAGGCACCTAGAAGTTAAGTGACAGATAGGACTGGACATGTAGAACCTCATTATTCTTAGGGCCTTTCAAGGTTATTTAGTCCAATTTGAACCCGAAAGAAGGGGAAGATATAACACTCTTTACAAATGAACTTCCAGCCTCTGGCTTGAAGATGTTTTGGTGATAGTAAACCTCAGTAGTATGCTGGAGCCTATTCCTTATATAATGATTGAGGGATTGTTAAATTTTCAGATAGTGTTTATACCTTGACAATTGGAAAATGCTACAAATCAGAATTTGGTGTATTGATTTGTTGATAGTTTAGACTTAGGAAAATGACAGTGAAAATCTGAATAACGCAGAGTGAATTTTAAAGTATGTCCTATGTACATTAGTCCCTTGTCCACCCCCTTATGCCTAGAATTGGTTGTTAAACATTTATCAGTGCACTAGACTACTTCCTGGGGATGATCAATTTAAAAAAATTTTTTTTAATATTAAATTGAATTTTTTCTTTTTTTGCAATTTCTATCCATTGTTGCTAATTCTATCTGGGATGAGGCAACAAGTCAAATCTTTTTTATGTTGTACAATTCCTCAAATATTTAAAGAAAGTTATCGAAAAATCTTATAGAACTGAAAAGTCAACTGGTCCAATCCCTTCACTTTACAAATGAGGAACATTATCTCTTCCCTTAAGTCTTTTCTTTTCCTGACTAAAGAGTCCCAGGTCCTCAATTGATTCTTACCTGGCATGACCTCTAGGAACTTTTATCATCTGAGTCATCTTCTGGATGATCTTAATCCTAAAATGTAGCACCTATGACGGAATATACTAGAATTATAATAAAGCAAAGTATGGGGCAGCCAGTGGCACAGTGCTGGGTAACAACATAGTATAATTTTTAAAATGATTTCATGTAAAAACACATATCTATTATACACAATTTGCTATTCCTTTAAAATATATAATAAACTTGTGTAAATTTTTTTTCCTTTTTTCCCTTCCCTCTTCCCTCTACCATTAAACACAAAAATATTATCTCATTTGAAAATAACAACCCTGAGGGGTGTTTTTACTTTCTCCATTTTATGATTGAAGAAACTGAGGCAAACTTTATGTTACTTGCCCTGGGTCAAACAGTAATAGAAATCCTAAGCCTGAAGTCAGGAAGATTTCTCTTCCTGAGTTCAAATCTGTTGTGACACTAATTGTGTGAATCTGGTCAAGTCATTTAACCTTATTTGCCTCAGTTTCCTTGTCTGTAAAATGAGCTGAAAAAGGAAATGGCAAACAACTTCCAAATGGAATCAAGAAGAGTCAAACATGACTAAACAATAAAGTAAAACAAGTATTTATAAAGTACTTTCCAAGTATAGTGTTAACTATGATCTTCTGCAACTACTACTTTTGTAACTCTTTCTACAACCCCCTCTCAATTCCCAGTTTGAAAAACACTATCAAAAACTACTGACATTCACCCTAACTAGATCCTCATTACTTCTTGCCTAGGCTATTATAACTTCCAATTTGGCTCTGTCTATCCTTTCTCCTCTATAAACTATCCTCCACATTGTTGCCAAATTGATATTTCTAAAACAGAGGACACAGGTCTCTCTTCTGTTCAAGAAGTTTCTGTGGCTGCTTTCATTAAGAACAAATACAAACTCCCCACCTTTAGCTTTTAAAAGTTAAAAAAAAAATCTTATTTGTGACTGTTTTATTCTGTCCCCAACCTTTCCCCTCCCTCCAGTGGAATGTAAGGACTATTTCAGCAAACCCAGTGCATAGTACAGTGTCTGCCTTATAGTAAATACTTAATAAATGCTTGAGGAAAAAGACATTGATTTTGTATCTAGGTTTTATTAAGGTTAGGAATAGGGACAGGATCTGTGATTTCAGTGGTCTAGAGTGTTTTGTTCATTCTGTATAGTAGTTATTTAACACTAGCATGTAGACCCAGCTGCTCAGTGCTTTTTTTGGATGAAGAAGAGTCCTTATGGGAGCCCTTCCAACACAAATTCTGGGAAAGCCTGGGGTGAACTGGCTCCATAATTGTGTTAGAATCTCTTGGAGGGTGGGAACCTCACCTGTTTATTTCTGAAAGGCTTGTTCAAGGGCCCTGAATTAGAATTTACTCCTTTCCCTTCTCAGTGGTTTCTAAATAGGATAGTCCAGTCCATTTTTCTAAATAGGATACTCTTTCCAAAGAAAAGGCTTTGGCATTTAAATAAATCTTGTCTCCCATAGCCCTGATTAAACATGTCATGCAGAATATATGCTTATCAATGGTAACTAGTCACTTTTTTGGACCAGAAGACTAATGAATATTGGCCAATTTCCTGTAGCCCAACTATAATTAATGAAATTTAAAAATCAGAATAGTATTTATTAAGTTCCAATAGGAAGATTATAATATTTCTGTTATATAATATAATAATACTGATATATATTACTATTATAATATTATAATATTCACCCAGGGTTGATGATATTTGCAAAGTTGTGTGCAAAACTTAAAGTACCCTATAAATTCTATTGTTGGATTTAGATATTTTAGTCATGTCTGATTTTTAGTCACCCTTTTGGGGAATTCTTTGTCAAAGACACTGGAGTGGTTTGCCATTTCCTTGACCAGCTCATTTTATAGATGAGGAACTGAGGTAAATAAGGTTAAATGACTTACGCAGAGCTCTCTCCATTGTGCCACATAGCTGTAAACATGACTGTGAACGTTAGATTATGATCTAACAAATTTAAATATATTATAGCCTGACCAAAAGTATTACATCTAGAAAAGAGGTCATTTTTCCATTTTCCATGTGTTTCTGATTTGTTTTCTGTGAATTTATTTTTTTGTTATCCTAGAATAGGCAGAAGTAAGAGGAAAAAGTAGGATAAAAGATAGGTTAGTTCTAGGCTATGCAAAGACAATGGATTTATGAAGGCAAGATATTAGGCTATTTGGTAGTACTATACTCACTCTCCAAACTTTCTATTCATTTTTTATGTATAAGTATGTACTTATAGATACCATTGATGCCCCTTTCTCTTCAAACTAAAATGTAAACTCCTAAAAGGGCAGGAACTGTTTCAATTCATTCACTCCTATCCTTTATCCCTAGTTTAGCCATTGCTGGGTCATAGTAAGCCTTAATAAAAGCTTATTGATTGATTGGGGGAGATTTATCTTTCCAAAGGATCCAAGTCTTTTGAAATTTGGTGGAATATCTTTAATCAGAATATTTAGGATATTTTCTCCTAGCAAAACTACAGCTGAAGACTGATACTTTCTGCTATCTCTCCTGTCTTATCTTATAGTTAGTAAATCTGTTGCTTATTGTGAATCAGTTTCTTCTACACCAAAATGGCATTAGAGACAAAACGATTTGGATAAGGGAGAAAAGCATGAATCTAAGTTTTGTTCTGAGTAAATGAATCAGAGAGAGAAAGAGAGAGAGAGAGAGAGAGAAAGAGAGAGAGAGAGAGAGAGAGAGAGAGAGAGAGAGAGAGAGAGAGAGAGAGAGAGAGAGAGAGAGAGAGAGAGAGAGAGAGAGAGAAGGCTTCAAAATTTCTAATCCCCCAAAATTAATTCCAGATAGGTTTCTTGAACCTGGATCTGCCTGGATTTAATGAGGCTGACTAGCTTATAGAGTATCTTCATTCACACTTTCTAATGCACTTTTATTTTTTTAACTCTCAACTATTATTACATAATGGGTATAGTTATCTATATGGGTACCTTATCCCCCTCCTAAAATGTAATCTTTCTGAAGGCAGGGACTAATTTTTGCTTGAACTCTATGTCCCCCAAGATAGTACAATTCTCTCTCCACTAGAAGTCCTTAATAAGACTGTGTGGCAGTGCATTTAATAGAGCATAAATTCTTTTCCCTGGCCTCTATCAATCCAACTTTATTTCTCATTAGTGTTCAACAAGTTTCTTTCTCCTTCCCCTCCCCCAAGCAAGTCTTGTCACTGTCCCACAAACAAGTCATGCTCACTCCTCCCTCTGTGCCTTAGATCATGTTACACTCCCTCCCCCTTTTTCATACTGCTCAACAACCTACAACCCACTTTTATGTAACTCTATAAAAAGCACTCTTCTCATGGGTCTGCCACACACACTGGTAGTATAATTATTATCCCCATTTTACAGATGAATAAACTGAGGTTCAAGAAGATAAGAGTGATTTACTACTGGCTACAAGTTTAACAGGTGACAGCTGGGGATATTATTTAGTTCTTCTGACTCAATACTTTTTTAGTCCTAAACACATTTTATTCATTCTTCAAGGCCTTTCCAAGTGTAAGCTCCTCTGACTTCAGATCCTCAGTTCTGTTTCTTCTTTTGTAATACTTATATTGTAATTTACCATTTAATTATATACCATTAAGACAGGGATGATCCCATTGGAGCATAAGTTTTGCTCTATGAGGAATGGGACAGAAGCAGCAATCCCTTGCTAATGGACACTAAAACTAAAAAGGTTTCTTACCAGAAAATAAGTTGGTTTCTTACCACCCTTCCAAAAGAAAAAAGAAAGGAATCCAGGACTGGGAGAATAAGCCACATGCCCAGGAAAGATAGTTCACTAAATAGACTTCAAAAGGAGCTTTCTGTCATCTGTCAAGTACCCTTGTGCTACTCTCAGACTTCCAGCAAAGTAGTGGGAGGAAAGGAAGGAGGATTGTGACTGCTCACACATAGCAGTGAGTTTTCTCTAGTAGATGAACTTGAGCCTAGACCTCTGGTATTTAGATGACTTCTCAACTGTTGTTATTGCTCTGAGCATCTGAGCATAGGTGATTGAAAAGTGATTCAGACATAGAGCTTTTTCTCTCCCTTGGCAGCAACCTTGTGAGTTTCAAAGTTAGTAGGAGCCTAGTGCTAATTGCCCAGCTACTTCCTTCATTGTTTCCAACTTTGCTCCTTGGAAAGCATGATATTGACAGGAAGGCAAGCCCATGCCTTGCTGTGGCCCACTAGAAGCTATAAACTAGAACTGCTCAGACAGTGCAGATCCAAGATGAAAGTGAAATGGAAGCTCAGCAAGCTAGACCACCAAGTGTTTCATGTTTTAATTTTTTTAAGTATCAACCTGCCAGGATGGTGTAAAATGAGTTATGACTTATTGTTTCAGGTTTTGTTAATCACCCGTTTGTATCTTCTGTATTTTAAATATATATTTTTTTGTTGTGTTGTGTTTTTGTTGTGGATTACTTTGTATCCTTATAATCCGTTTTGGGGAAACCATAGACAGGCATTAACACCCCAAAGATTTAAGAGACTTTCCCTAGTGATCCAGAATGGAGCTTATAATGTGCTGGAGTTGGAGGAGAGCTTGTCTCACTTTGTGAACCCAGAACTAGAACTAGAACTAAGTGAGTCTTTCAGCTAACTGAAATATTGTCATCCCATACATGATAATTCTGTAAGGCTTCTATTCATTGCATTTTATCTCCAGTATTTATCAAATACTTTTAAGAGATGAAGAGTAGAAAGTTCTAAATCTAAATCCCAAGGAATTAGATGTAGCAAGGAGAATACAGTGGTCTACAATGCAGCAAAGGCATTAGGATGTTTTGGGAAGGAAGAAAGTCTAATTATATCCTGATGGATTTAAAACGTTATAGACAGAGAATACATAGGTATCCCATTTAGGAGTCTAGATTTCAAGCTGTAAAGGATCTCAAAAGATCTCCAGTTGATCTCTCTTGTTTTACAGATGAGTTAGGTAGCTTGTCCAAGGTAGCAAATGTCAGAAGGTGGATCTGAACATAAGTCCTCTGATTCCAATCAATGCTGTTTCCTTGAAACTTACTGACTTCTAAGTTCCTAACACCTATAAGATCCCAAGAAATTGGACTGATTGAAGATCTGTCAGAAAGTACTTTAACTTTAACTGGGGGTGTGGACAACCAATTGTTTGTCTCCTCACTTCCAGTAAAGAAGTTGTGGAGGCAAGAAGACAGGTATCAGAGTGACAAATCGACCCTTTTCTCTCTACTTCTGCTATTAAGCACGTTGGACAAATCACTCAGCCTCTGTTCATTTCCAAATCTTGTAGTTTAGACTAGACGAGTTCTGAGGTCCCCTCTGCAGCTCTAGAGGCTTCCTGATTCTTTCCTCCAATTCTAGGGTCTTCGAGTCCGACACTGCAGATTTAGGGAGTTTGGGTTCCCCTTCAGCTCTAGGACTTAAGCTTCCCCCTGTAACTTTAAGGACTACAAATCCACCCCGCTCCAGCTCCAGTCCAGCGCTGGGGCCTTCGGATCTCTACTCTAGCTCTTTAAACTTCTCAGTCCCGCGGGAGAGGCCACTCTTATAAAGAAGGTGTGAAGTCCTCGGGATTGGGGTGAGGGGCAGCCTTGACCAAGACTTAGAACGAGAAGCAAGAGTCCCACCGCGTAGGGAAATGACTCTTCTCTAAGGCCCCTCGGCGGCCCCTTTAAATGCTAATTAGGACTCACCAGGACTGGCAGCTAAAGAGCCCGAGCTTTTCTTCCCTCCTCCCATGGCCCCCGCTCTACCCCACCCCACCCCTCCCCGCCCCGCCCGATCCCGTCCGCCCCGCCTCTTCCCTCCCCCATCCCCTCCCGGGCACCTAGAAAAACTTGAGTGGGCCATTTTCCGGGCAGTAAGATCGAGTGCGCGCGCCGCCCCGACAGCTCGAGCCGCCGCTGGAAACATCTCCGCGTCCACCCCCGACGCGTCACCGGCCCCCTCCCCGAGCCCCGGGCCGCCTCTACCGGCATCTCCAGCAGCAGCAGCGGCCGCGCCGGCCCCCTACCACCAGCACCACCACCACCAACCGCCGACCAACCGCCGCGGGTGGCCAAGGGAAGAGCGACGGACGGCGGCATGAGCGAGGCGGGAGAGACCACCCCCCAACCCCAGGCCCCCGCGGCCCCGGCGGCGGCCCCGGACCCCGCGCCCAAGAGCCCCGCGAGCAGCGGCGCCCCCCCGCCGGCCGGCCTAGTCGCCGCCGTCCAGGGGAGCAACCCTAGCGGCGACGCAGCGGCTGCCCCGGTCCCGGCCCCAGCCGCCGCCTCCGCAACCACTGAAGACCCGGAAAAGAAAGTCCTCGGTGAGAGCATCCACTTCCACTGCACGCGGGGCACTGGGGTCGTGGCTGCCCCCGGGAGAGCGCGGCTCCACGTGGGGGGTCTGGAGGAGTCTAGAGCGGCAAGCACGTGCTGGCTAGCCGGGCTCCGCGCGTGTGAGTGTGCGCACGTGTGAGTGAGTGTGTGCGTGGTTGACAAGCGTCCGCCCCCATCCCCTTGAACCTGACCACCCCTATTCTTCAGGTGAGCTCACCCCGAGCCGTCCACGTGCTCCAGTTTTCTGAGTGAGACCCTTCTCCCCCAAGTTCAAGTTTTTCTGAGTTCCTAGCTCGGCCCCCTGCTTCTTCCCGCTCCCGGGAGGAGGGAGAAGTGTTAGAGAAAGTCTCATAGAGAGGGTCTTAAGGAGGGTAAAAGACTGGGAAGGAAATTCAAGTTCACTTTTCCGCGGGGACTTGTTTGTACTGGAGGAAAACAGGAGAAATCTGTTAAAGAGAAGGCTGGGGAAAGGGGGTCCTTTTCCTTGCAAGGTGCATGTATCCGGTCCTGGATGCCCTTTTCCTCGTGGGGTAGACGCCATTTCTTCTCGTCAGAGCCACGCATCTTACCAACAAAGGGGTGTTGCTTTCCTGTCCGAGAATCTTCCCAAACTCGCTGACACAAGCCTTTCTCTCATCTGTTTTTACCCTTCCCCCACATGGAGAATCCCACACTACTTAACCCTGATGGGTTGGGCTTTCTGCTCCCCTCCCCGCCCTCTGCCCCTCCACTGTATTACTCGCATATGCTTACAAGTACATACATAAAATCTTGTTTGTGGAGATTGTAATTAGTTTTCTCCTGGGAAAGTTGGCAGGAAAATGGGTGAAATTTGTCGGTTGGACAGGATTATAGCAATCCTTTAAAGGTTTAGCCCCATGGTGTCTCCCCCTCCTCCTCTCGTTACACCCTGTTGACGATGTTTAGGGAAGGCGAGAGTCGGGCTGTAATCAGGTGTGTATGCTTGCGTGTGGGTGGCGAATGGGATGACTCCTTAAAGGGTGGGTATGTGTTGTCATTCACTCTCTTAAACTCAAAAGTTAGTATGTGGGTGTGAGATGCCTATGTAGAAAAACATTTGCCACTCCCCTGATACTTTTTTGACCTGGCTTCTAGTGCCATTAACGGGGGTAGTGAGGGTGGAGTGGAACGGTCGAAATATACTCAAGAGTGAAGGATTGGTGGTGAAAGTACCACTTACTCCTATCGGAATATTTACAGCGTCCTATGAACATCCATTGGGTTTAAAAAATGAATTTGATTAAAAAGTTAAATGTGCATCCTTTTGCATATGCAAAAAGAAAATTCCTTTACTGTAATAATAAAAAAGTTGATACATGATGTAGTTAAAATATGCCTCTTTCAGAAATTACAGAAAGTACCCTATGGCAGTAAATTTCAGAGGAATTTCTTAGATTAGTATTTTGCTAGTATCCCTACCTTAATTCCTCATGGGTATCTTGTTCTTTGCCTCTTAGCTTTGGTAAACAAACTTGGGTGGGGGAAAAAAAGAGTGAAATTATCAACGTGGAAAACCTGCACATTCACACCCACACCCCCCCCTTTTTTTTTTTTTTTTTTTTTTTCGGGGAAGGAGGGATGTGAAGATGATCTTCCTGAAATGATAGGGGGAAGGTTTGTATGTGTATTGGGCTGGGACTGCTTGGATTAGGTTTAAGATGGGGGGGAAAAAACACTATATCTTTTTCTCGAGCAGTATGGACTTTGCCCTCACTATAACCAATGTTGGATCTACTCTGCAGAACAGTATAGTAATAGTATATGATGTAATTCACTTCCATGCTTTTATGTCTCTTAACTTGGAGAGTTTAAACCCACAAACACAACAAAATATTCTAAGAGAAATGCATTTAAAAATAGTGTTCGTCTATCCCTTTGTTTCTAATCCAGCCTTTGGTAATAACCACATTTTCAAAGGAGAAAGCAGTGTATTTGACACTAGAAAATGTTAAAAGGAGTTCATCTTAGTTGTCCTCAGCCTTCATATTGAAAATCTGGATGCTAAGATGATTGCTAGTTAAATTAAGGACTGCTTAATTTTATTTGAGGGAATTGGTTTGAAAACAATTTAGATGGAAAAATTCAGACTAGTGCCACCTTTCCTTATGCCTTCAAACTTTTAACTACTTCTAATAGCTTTTGTTTTCTTTTCCCCAGTGAGGCAGATGAAGGGGGGTTATTGACTAAAACCCCACAACTCTAAAATCTTTTATTATAAGCAGGGTTAATAGAAAAGTTTAATCCAAATCATTGGATTGGTGTCATTCAGAATAAGGTTCAGATGAAGTGGGATTTTTATACAGTTTATGTTCATTATAAAAAGGCAACATAGATCTTTGTCAATTACATGGTGCACACTAAGACTGGTGTGATTTTCTAACCTTGATACATTTGCACATTATTAGGTTTAGGGCAGAGTTAGAGCCAAAATAAAAATCATCTTCTTAAGGCTGTGATTCAACATATACAAAATAATACTTTTTCTGATTCTTTGATTTGACACCTCACTTAAATGAAATTTCCAGAGTAAAAAAGTCAGAGTAAAATTACAACCTGATGCAAATTTTAAAAGTAGTGACTTAGTACCAGAGTCTTGAATTTACAAATTAATGCTTATTGTATGTTAACTTTTTATGAAGTATATAGATTAGTTATTCACATGTTGACTATAAATTGTTCTGTTAAGATACCTCAAACTTCCTTGTTCATTAAAAGGATAATTCTATCTAGGTGATTCAGATATCCAGAAGATAGGTTATAAGCTTTATCTTCTGTGTTGATAAGCTTAAGTAAACTTGTGTCTATTCTTCTGAGAAATTTCATTCTGGTGCATCCTCTGAATTTTTGTACTAGTTTCTTGAGAGGTAGATTTTTGGTGGTATGTAGAATTGGTTTAAAAAAGTGATAAAGGCTATGTATCTAAGATGAGTGAATAAATCAAAAGTGGGATAAAGTGACTGTTTGGAAGACAGATTCTGAGCTTAGTAAATAGCCCTGTAACAGGGAAAGTTGGAGTGGACATGGAGGAGGAAGAGATAGGCAGCAATTATGAGGGAGTTCAGAAAATTTAGAAGAAAAATCTGATTTTTTACTTCAATTAGCTGTAGGAGGGAATATGAGCTTGATTCATTTAGAAAAGGTCTGTTATGTTTTGTGGTTCAGGTACTAGGATGATACCAGAGCAGTCTCAGTTCTGTTCTTAGTTTAGTGGTTCATGTTTAGTCCTTTGTTTGGACAATCCCCTCTTCAGTGCTGTGCCTGGGTTTTCCTGCTATGAAAATGAGAGTGCAATAAAGCATTAATTGGATCCCAAAGTGAGAATCGATAGATCTTGTTAGTTTATCTCTTATGAGTATACTTTTGTACTTTAAAATCTTCAGATACTGAGCATAATTATTAAATACAACTTTCCCATATTCTTTTTTACTCACTACAATAATCTAGAATATTCTAGGTAATCTTGAATATAGAAATTGGTTTCTGTTGAGTGAATACTTCTATTTTATATCAAAAGCAAAGCTTACTTATTCTCCTTGTTCATTTTCTTCATCTATTTTTTGTATTTAAATAAATATTTAAATATTAAAAAGTTAACTTTGTATTTAAAATTTAAAGTATTTCATTCTGTATTTTTTGAATAATACTTGGACTTCTGTTAATGGGAATCCTCATCTTTTTGTAGGCCATTAACTAACTTAATTATCTCCTTAATCTTACTTTAGCCACCAAAGTCCTTGGCACTGTCAAATGGTTCAACGTCAGAAACGGATATGGTTTTATCAATCGGTATGTAATTTTATTTAACAGTAACTTCTATGGTGCTGCAAATAGTTCTATCAGATATTTTTTATTTAAAATTTATTAATGACTGTTAAGGTTTTTTAGTGCTATAAAGAAAAGATTACTGGTCAATAAGGGTTTTTAATTATTGTTTCCTAAAAGAGTGAAGAATAAATTTGATTTTTAACATAGTCTCTATAAAGAAACCTGTTTTTAAAAAATAAAATGGGAAGAAATTTTGATCTGGAAAGAACTATAGAGGTTACTATATATATGAGAAGGCTCAGAGAACTTACATGACTTAATATCATAAAACTTGTAGGAGGTAGAATTAGAATTAAAACCCAGATAGGCAGGTTCAATATAAGTACCTTACCAAGCTAGGTAGTCTTTTTTTCCCTCCTAGGAATTGGAATGGGATTTGGGGCTCCTTGGAGTAGCACTGACTGAGAATATTATTTTTGACATCTTCCCTGAGTTTCCTTACCCCCCCCCCATTTGGGGGGGCTGTTTTGAATATCAGTGTAAGGAGAGCCTAGCGCACAGCTGTGCCCTGTCCTTTTGACAGTCTCTTTCTGCCTTTGCTGAGAGAACAAACTGGGGCTCTGGTTACATACCATGTGGGGTAGAAAGTGAAGGGAGAAGAGGTATTTGGGTCTGTTAAGTGTTTTAAAGTTGGATCTTATTCCATTGATTGTATGATGAAGCGAAAAGGGTGTCAGGATTGACATTTGGGGGCAGTCTTTTGGTATTAAATATTATGAGGAATATTAAGTCTTTAGATTTGTGGGGCTGGGAATCATTCTTAAGGGGTTTTGAAAAGACCTTTGTATGTTCTTTTATCTTAGAAAGTTAGTTGCTGGGTGATTTTCTTAGTCTGAGGTAGAATCCTTGTTCATCATGAAGATAATTAATATATATATATTCCATACTTAATATTGCTTTTTAATTGAGATTTTTTTCCCCCTTTTTTTCTTCCCGTAGAAATGATACTAAAGAAGATGTGTTTGTACATCAGGTAAGAAGGATAGACACTAGAGTTGTAGATTTCCCAATTCAGAATATTGTAAGACTTTAAATAACAGCTTTCAGAATTTATCTGGGGTATTCAGCATTATCAGATTTTATCATAAATTGTGGAAGAATGGATGGAGTAGATAAATAATGCACTATATATATATATATATATTTTTTTTTTTTTTTTTTTTCCCTCTCTTCAAGGCAATTGGGGTTAAGTGACTTGCCCAGGATCAGACAGCTAGTAAGAGTTAGGTGTCTGAGGCCTGATTTAAACTCAGGTCCTCCTGACTGCAGCTCTGGTGCTCTATCCATCCAGCTGCCTTTCCTTATTTTGCTTTTAAAAATGACTTATTCTCATCATCCATAATTCTGATACATCCATATCTTTAAAAGCTATTGTCTTTAAAATAATTTTTTTTGTTTTTTTGTTTTTTGCCCCATATCACTATATCACTGTTGGCAAACATCTTGCTTCAATTCAACAAACACTTAAGTGCCTTCCGTGTGCATACTAGGCACCCTGCTTGGCACTGGGAATATAAAAACAAAATCAGAAACAATTCCTTCCCCAAATGAAAGAGTTTGATGGTTTATGAAGGCACAGGTTTTTAACTTCTGAGATAATGGATAGATTCTAGGGGAATTAATAAAGTTGGGTAAAAATTCATCTTTATTTTTATAAGTATCTAATTGACAATTTAACATTAGATTTCACCAGATTGTCAAAAAAGGGCTCACGACAGAAAAGGCCAAGAATGTCTATGCTGGGTGACCACCCGCACACAAATCCTGCCATTAAAGAGCTTACAGTCTATTAGAATGAATGTAGATATGTATAGAAAAAGCAAATTGAGGCAGAACAATGGGGAATCTGGAAATTGAGGGGAGAATTCTTGAATAATAATTCAGAAGATTGAGGCAGAGATAGAGTGGCTTGGGCACATGGGGAGAGATAAGAAGGAGATGAAATGTGGGATTTGGGCAGTGTCCAGTAGTTTGGTTTGTCTATAATATATTTTCTCAAGGGGGTAGTTGCATGGAATAAGGCTGCAAAAGTAGGTGGCAGCCTACTTAGCCTGAATGTCTTAGGACATTAGGCTTAGGATTTGTATCTTATCCTGTAAGGCAGTGGGGAAGCTAATAAGATCATTAACTCTTCTGCTTCAGAAGGCTGCTGCTGCTGCTTAACCTCTTCAGGTGTGAGTGGCCCTTCCTTGTGGCCTCATGTTTCCAGCCTTTGCCGAAGGGGCCGTTCATTCTTTCAGCCAATGGTTGAGAGATGGATGAATTCCTGCTGCCTCTATTCTCAGAGCATGATTCAGGAGCAGATCTGTGGGCTTCATTTGAAAATGGATCTAAATCCTCTGATGGTTAAGACTAGTGGAGCAGGCATAAAACATGGATCCCTTTGCTGCAAGTGAGGCTCATCTCATACATAGTAACCTTCCACACTCAGTGGGCTATCCACCACTTGGTTGTATTCAGGATTGCAAAAAGAGGCTCGTCTATACTTTGTAGAAAAGGGTTGTGGTTTTTAAAGAGTTTATGTGACTTGATGTATGTATGAAATGATTGTATCCACAAACTTTCTTAGTTTGTGATAATAAGTAGGAAGAGGTCTAGTTGATGGGAATTCTGAGGTCAAGGTAAAAAAAAATTGGGAAATCACAATTTTGATTTGCTCTAGAATCTTAATTCTCTTCACTTTGAACTGGTCATTTTCAGTCTTGGTGAGGAGGAACATCTGGTCTACTCTACTTGGAGCCTGCTGTTACCTTTCCTTGGGTTGCTCAGATGAAGAAGTGCTAAATCCTGTCTGCTTTTGTCATTCCTGGAAAGTTTATACATTGCATAACCTGAGCTAGGCCTTCACCATTGCTTGATAATTCAGAGCTGTAACAAAAGTGGAACTAATGAGATATTTGTTAGATTTAGCAAAGATCAGAGGTATAGAAGAATCATCACTGCTATCTCAAGCATGTGCTGCTCCCCTCCCCATTACAAAGGAGAGAGATAATGTTATATTCTTGTCTTAGATACACAATCATGTAGTTGTGGTTTGTGAGACAATTAGATGCCACCTTCAACTCTACTGTAAAACTCATAATCTTTTTTCCTCTTGCCTAGATAGGACAGTTAATTCCTTTCCTTGCCTTAATAATTTTCCTTGTCTCCTTCCCTTGTGCTTTCAGTTTCTTCTAACTCCTCCCCTCTAAGTCCCGACCCCCTCTTTTTAAGATTTACTTTGACCACTATCTATGCCTCATCTTATTTCTCATCAACCCCTGTTTAGCAATTATCATTACTTGTTCCCTTGTGAACTTTTGCTCTTCTTTTTGGCTTTTGGGATACTATACTCTCCTGATTGTTCTCTTCCTGCCTCTTTCAAACATCATTTTTTTTTTTTTTTTTTTTTTTTTTGGTCTGCTTATCTTTAAGGTGGGTAGTCCTTAAGATTGTATTTTTGCTTTCCCTGAGCAATCTCATTTATTCCCATGACCTTAGTTCCCAAATTTATATTTAGATCTCTGACCTCCCTTCAGCTTTCATAGAATTATAGATTCTAAGATCTCATGCCCTCTCATCTACCCCTTTTTTAAAGTTAGAAACTGAGAACCTTCCTTCCATTATTACTGGCCATGGGACATTGTTGCTGGAATTGATCCCCTTCAGATTAAATGTGTCAAAATAAAGTGAATTTAACTTGAAACCCCAAACCTGCTTTCCATTTTGATACAATTTTCTGTCTGGATTATGACCCAAATCTCCTCTGCAGAGAATTTTGGTGGTATCTTGGACTGGATTTCCCTTATCCCCATATTCTATTGGTTAATCCAGTATTATAATCCTGAGCTCTTCCATTCATCCCTTTCTCCCTTTGCTGTTATCCTACTAGAATCCCTCATTTCCCCCTCCTGTATTGCCATAGTAACCTTTGATCTTTCTCTCCCAAGACAAATTAATATAGTAGAGGTATGAGGTATGATCTTCAGCACAAACTAGGCCATATTATTGCTACTAAAATTTTTAAAATAGTTTTTGAATAAATACTAAGTAAAGTTTAGATTACTTAGAGTGCTATTGTGAGGTCCTTTATAACCTGTTTACTTTCTAATCTTATCTTCCCTCTGCAGTTCAGGCAAACTGAATTTATTGCCATTCACTTTACATACTTTCCCCTCTTCCTTTCTTTCCTTCTTCCTGTCCCTATGACTGTTGTGCCTTTTGTTTGTTGGAAACCCTAAAGGCACTATGGCACAGTGAAAAAAGCACTTAGTGACTGGTGTGTGGGGACCTGGAGCATCAGTTTGACTTAGACTTGCTGTTTGACCTCAGGCAAGTCAATCCAGCTTTCCTAGAACTAGAATTAAAATGAAGGGGCTTCAAGGTCCATTCTAGCTCTAGGTCTCTAAACTGGCAATTATTGAAAGCGATCAAAGCATTTTTACATACATTATTTGGTTGTTCTGGCTATAATTCTTTTTGGAGCCATTTCTCTTCCACCCAGTGGATCAGTTTAGTGTGGCTTCCACCTACCTCCCCCTGTAGGAGGTTAGTGTCCTAAGTAAATAAAATACTCTCTGGCATTGCCTCCCTTCAGTAGGATATCTCTGAGTTCTCTGTCTGGTGTCCAGTCTTGATTATCCTATAAAAATGATCTGATTACACCCTCTCCAAAATTGTGATTCATCCAGATGTGCTGAGGCCTGCCCAGTTTAACAGGAAAAAGGAACTAGGAGGCAGGGAGGGGTTGTTATTAGAATAGTAGCTGCACATGTATAAGCACACATCCTGTCTTTAATTGCCTCCCTTCTCCAGCCCCTCCTGCCCCCTTTGTGGGTGATGTCTCTGCTCTGTTGGCTAACCCTCCCTCCTCCCTCCTACTCACAGAGAATAGGGGAGGGTCTGGATTACACATACTTAATCGCTTTAAAATAAGATTGGCCTAGTTGTATAGAAACTGGGCCTCTGTTACCATACCAGTTATACAGTAGCTTTTCAAGGGAGAGTTAGAACATTAAAGGAAATTTTGTTTTCCCTTTCTTTTCCCTTGTCAAGGTGAGAGCAGTTCTCTCTTTTTTATTGGTGAATCACCCTAGTACGGGAATGATAATTTCAGTAGCTATTGATGTACCTTTTCAGAAAAATGGCTTAGGATCATAAGAGTAAAAGTGGGGGAGGATTAATTACATTCTATTGATAAGTATTCTCTGCCTTTTTCAATAGACAGCCATCAAGAAAAATAATCCACGGAAATATCTGCGTAGTGTGGGCGATGGAGAAATTGTAGAGTTTGATGTGGTTGAAGGAGAGAAGGTAAGAACAAACTTATCATTTAAATCTTCTCTAATTCTTTATGGCCTGATATAGGTTCTTATACCATTGTCTTGTCCCTTTTGTAATATCTTCTTTCCCACTTTTTGGCTTTAGGAAAATTCTAGGTGGGATAATGTTATAAAGTATCCTCTTGTACAATAATCTCCAAAACTAAGGTGGTTGATTAGATTAGAGTCAGGCAGATTAATGGAACTTGGATTGTGCCCTTGGCCCAGCCCTTATCTTTTGGGGAGCAGCACTGGCTCTTTTTTATCCTGGTTGATCAGAGGCTTTTAATTGAGCATATTTGAAATTGAAGCAGAACTAAATCATTTATCTGTGTTGAATAGAAATCTGCCCCTTCTAAATTCTACTCTTTCACTAGTAATTGAATAGTTTTCTCTTTGCCCTTTCCTCCAGCCTCTCAATATCTTTCCCATGTGAATATGGAGGTTGTAGGTATGCTTTTCATCCCAAACCAATCTAACTTGAGAGTTGACCTGGGGAAAAAAAAAGAAAAACAATGCAAAGGTAGAATAAAATGTTGTAAGTGATGAATCTGCTGTTACCATTCAAATTTTGATTGTGAAATCTGTTAGATACAAAACAAACATTACTATTCAGATTAATGAAGGACTTAACTAGGGATTTTGGAGAACTAACAGATTTCTTGTGTTGATTTCTGGAGGGTCCATAGCAGGAATTTGTCATCTTTTTCTGACTTCTTAGGCAGTTGTTTAAAGCCTATAGAAAAACCCTTTCAGAATAATGTTTTTAAATGCATAAAATATACAGAATTGCCTAGGAAATCTATTTTTATTGAATTATAATTATCAAAATATGGGAGAAGAATTTTATGAGCTTCTGGGTGATAAGCCTTTTCAATAAAGTACAATATCTAAGTGTTACTTGTAAATGCATTTTTCTGTCATTTTGGTCCATGATTTAAAGTGATATTTTAGATGTAGTAAAATATCATCATACTTTATGGTATTATTTGGTAGTTTTGCCCACTGATGGATGTTTATTTTAAAAATTGCTTTAAGTAGAGAAAAAATACTTTAAAAAATGTTGTAACTGAATGAGCTGAGGTCGAATGTGGTTCTAGAACGAGCTAAATAATAGTTTTGCTATATGCTTTGTCTTAGGTAGCCCACATTTGGAATGAGTAACTAGGAGAAAAGAAGATTTTGGAGGAAGATAACATCTGTTTTCAATTGTTTAAAGGATTATAAGGGGCAAACCTAACATTTCTGTGAATGGGAGGTATAGAGAGGCAAATTTAATCTCTATATAGATTAATCAGCAAGCACTTATGAATCCCATACACACCAGGCCAGGGATGCCAGGGCAAAAGAAGTCCTCTGCCCCCAGGAGTGTGCATTCTTCTGAAAAGACAATATATAAAGTATTTATAAAGTAATCTTATGTGGGAAGCATTAGATTGTTGTTGTTTAGTCATTTCTTTCAATTGTCCAATTCTTTTTGATCCTGTGGGGTTTTTTTTGTTTGGTTTGCCATTTCCTTCTCTAGCTCATTTTACAGATGAGGAAACTAAGGCAACCAGGATTAAATGACTTGCCCAGGGTCGCTCAACTAGTAAATGTCTGACATCAATTTCATCCTCCTGACTTGGCTAGTGTTCTATCTCCATTAACCACCCAGCTGTCCATCATTAGATTGGATAAAGCTTTTTGGGGGCTTACTGGCAGTTCCGCACTGCATTAAGTGCTAAAAATCCAAATTACAACTCTTCCCTCAAAAAAAAAAAAAATAGTCCTTGTCCTCAAAAAACTTATCTAATTAGGGAACTTGAAAAGGAAAGGTAAGCACAATATGATAGATAGGAATAAGCTAGGAAATAGAAGCTAGAGCAAGGAATTCAGTGTATTGGAAGGTTGTATGCAGGGAGAAAGCTGGGGAGAAGGGGGAGGAGTTGTTTTGGAAGGTGAAGGGGCGGTAGCCTTTTTTTTTTTTTTTTTTTCCCCCACTAAAGGCCAGAGGGAAGATGGGGTACCTACTTGTCAGGGATGTCAGATTTATAGCCTTTTCAAGTATGTGGACAGTCTTTTAATGAGTCACATTTGTCGATACCCAGTGATCATAATTATTATTATTACTCAACTGATTAGGAAATCATGTGGTGACAAAGCTATACTAAATTCAGGGGGAGAAATAGAAAAGCAACACATTATTCTGTCTCTAGAAAGAATATTAATTCGAGTCATTTTTCCCACTCCAGCGCAAGGGATTTCTGGTGCATAGGTTGGGAACCACTGTTGAATAAGTTATTAAATCAGATGCCCTGAGCTCTATAATCTATCTAAATGTTATTTGTGTGTCAGTTCACAATAATGTGAAAGTTCCAGTGCCATTTGTAAGGCAGCTGGGGCTCAGAAATTACATAACATAGTGAAGGCCAAGAGATGAGGTGAGGATCAGTTGATTCCATGTTCAGGGTCCAGTGGGCACATTCCAGGCTGTAAATATCCAGATTCAAAGAACTTACATGTTTTAAAACTTGTTATTTTAGTTTATAAGTGGTTAGTCCATATCACTGCATATCTTTATTAACCTTTCTATTAACAACCTAACTGTTGCTTTCTTATGGTTCGTTAAAAGTAAAATTTTCTTTCCAGGGCGCAGAAGCAGCCAATGTAACTGGCCCAGATGGAGTTCCTGTGGAAGGTAGCCGCTATGCTGCAGATCGGCGCCGTTACCGACGTGGTTATTACGGCCGGCGTCGTGGGCCTCCTCGTAGTGTGAGTAATCACAGTCTCAGAGTTGGAAGAGATCTGAGTCCCACTCCTATCTGAATAAAAATCCCTTCAATAATATACCCAACAAATATTGATCTGATGGGAGGAAGATCTTGCAGTGGAAAACATACTATCTTGTGGGGTGGCCATCATCTCTCCCTTAGTGTTTTCTCCAGGCTAGATGTCCTTAGTTTCTTTGATTAATGCTAGTGGAATTAATGATCATACCCTTTCCTTCATCCTTTTACTGCAACATCCTAGTTGCTTTCCTGAATGCATTAGTTTTATCAGTGTCATTCCTTAAATATGATATCCCAGATGTGGTCTGAACAGGGCAGACTGTAGTAGATGTCAGCATTAATAGTCTTAATACATCCTAAAATAATGTTAAGTTTTTTAGGTTACATATTATATACTTAATTCAAATTATACTTTGCTAAAGCTCATTGAATCCACTGAAGATTTTTTTCAGATAAACTTATTAGTCATTCCTCTTATTAAGAGATGACTTTATACTTAGTTTTAGTTTTAGTTAGCCTGCTGAGATCTTTATAGATTTTAGACTGTTAGCTTTCTTTCTTAGCTTTAAATTAAAATTTTATGAATGTATCGTCAATGTCTTTATCCAAGTTATTGCTTAAGAATGATCAAAAAAAGAAGTGTTTTGTTTGTAATTGTTTTTTATGAAGCTGTTGTTGGTTTTTCCTTTTCTAGCTGTTTACTTATCATCTCTCTTAGTAATTAATCCTAGAATTTTGCAAGGAATTGAAGTGAACTTTACTGGACTATGATTTGCATATTGTTTTCTTTTGTGTAAATAAGAAAAAGTTTTCCCTTTACAAATTTTAAAAATATTTATTAATTGATAAGTTTTCTTTGTATTCACATTAATTTCCTTATGTAACCTTTTAATTAAAATTGTTTCTTTTGTGTCTGCAGGATTTTATTCTTGAGCATTTTTTCCCTTTGGGGCTGGCTTAGGCTTTGTAATATTAGTACATGGGATTTCAGCAATCTAGTTTTGAGTGCATGTACAATTTATGATGCATCTTGGAACGTTTCCCTACTTACTTCTCTATTAATCACTATCATCAGACCCTTAATCATCTGTGAATACTCTGAGTAGGAGAGTATGAGATGACAATTCACTGTCAACTTGCCTAGTCCTAGAGTCAGAAAGACCTGACTTCAAATCTAGCCCCAGCCACATAGTAGCTGTGTGACTCTTACCTTTTTTTTGGCTAATTTGGACTTCCAAATATTTTTCCTATATTGTGCCTAGATGATATTATTGTGGAATCTACATCATACACATTTAACTTATTTAATATCAATTATGTAGTATAGTCCTGCCATTCCTAATGTATACTCTGAAGTTAGCATGAGATGAAAAATAGGAATTTGCACATAACTCTGCTTTTTCTGTCCCAATCTGACCTTAGAACCAATCTTTAACCTGAAGTGAAAGGGGAAATGCTATTAAATATTCCTTGGAGAACTGCTGAAGAAAGAGGACCCTTCTAATTACAACTGATTTTTACCTTATGCAGTTACTCCCACTTTCAGTATCAATCTTGGTTCTACTATAATATTCTATTCCTTTGGATTTTGATTTGCCTGCAGCTCTCTTGAAAGACTTGCTTTTTTTTCTTAAATTTTATCTAAAGAGATCAAAGATAGCCTGTGTCCTTAATAACTTAACACATATTTATCTCTGCACACATGTATGTATACACACGCATATACACACATACACACAAACACATTTCTGAGGTTTCCAAAGTACATGTCAGATGTTGTTTCATTTGATCTGCATAATAGCATATTGGTGCTATTATTCCCATTTCAGATGAAGAATTGTCTAGCAATTATTCCATCAAAAAAGAGAAAAAGAATAATACCAGAATCATTTCAGGGTTCTAGAAATACCCTGGTAGAATATTTGCTAATTCTGATGGCTTTATTTTCATGATTTTTCACTAATGAATCCCATAGTATCATTACTATTCTCCTTTGTGTCATACTGACTTCCCCTTTCTTCCTTTCTTCCCACCCCCCCCACTCCACTCCCTTCATAATCTTGCATTTCTTAGGTGTTTCCTTTATTATCTGGCTTCCTAATCTACTCCACTTTAAAATTCTCTCTCCCCCCACCCCCCCCCTTATTACTTATTCTTTGCTCAGTAAGATGTAGTTTAGGAGTAAGGAGAATTTTAGCTCTAACTTTAGGTTTTTGGGTAAGCTATGTCAGAAGTGTCAAACTGGGGCTCCTAGGACCTCAAAATGCTCCAGAGCTGCCCCAGCAAGATTAAAATATCATTGGGAAATGGTTAGTTTCAAAATAGATAAAAATAGCACTTTACAAAATAAATAATGCTGATATTGGTTTTTCTAGGTTAACAACTGTCTTTGCTGATACTAAAGAGTTCTTGGAAATCTGTAAGCTTCCATAAGTAGAAATTGCTCTTAAGGAAATAAATATATTTATTAAAAATGACAGAATCTTTAAACATGTTTAATTATGCTTTAAAAATTTAACTGTTTAAACTATCTCTAGAAAATTTACTGAGAAGTAGGAATAAAACCTCTTTATTTCCTATGTAGACTTTCTCTGCTGTTGCAGAATTTTAAGAATCGGAGCCCTCTGGTGGCCACAGTTTCTCTTGTGGTTTTGAACAGATTTCAAATACAAGTTTAATAGTTAGGTCTTTTTTTTTTTTTTTTTTATCTTCTTTTAACATTCTTTAGTAGAGGAAACTTCCTATTTGCTATTCTAGAAGACTAGAGAATAGTTGGGACTCCCTGGGCCGTAACCTGAGGAGTTTTTAATTTTTATTTTTTAAAACCTTTGAGAATTTTTGACATTTGGATTGCACCTATAGAAAATGCTGGTAAACGCCTATGAAGGATGTGGGCTGGTTCTAAATAACTTTTCACTAATCCCATTTCCATACTGGTGTGTTGTGGAAGTAAGGGTTTGGTTTTGAGGTTGATGCTGGTTTATAACGTGTTACTTACCTTGTCCTTTTAGGGTTTGAGATAACGTTACTCTGTTACACACGCAGGTCGGGTAACTGAGTGTTGTTACAGAAAGTGAATCTGTCCAGCCTCAGTCACGCTTTACCATCATACAGAGATAGGGCGAGCATGATTTTTGGGCCTAAGCTACAGTGTAGCTAGCCTGAGAGCACTGGGTAAAATGCTTACGTCCCTGCCTGCCAGCTTCCGGGGAGTTCCGAGTCACGGGGTGCAGCATTCCGGCAGATTGGTGAAACTAATCATTTTGTTTTGCTGAATCAGCGGTCCGTGGGATCGTGGAGCCCCTCACCCACATAACCACTGAATGCACCGCGCGCCCCTTCCCCCCCTCGCTTGCTTGCATGGATTGGACCTCGGCCCCTGCTTGTCGGCTCGGATGCCCGTGACCTCTTGGATGTGGGCAGCTTCTCCTCTCGGGATGCGCCCTGGGCACTGCGGTCTGCGCTGGGCCCTCGCGGGCTCTCCTTCTGCTGTTCTGATTCTTTGCATTTCTTTGCTTCGCTAGTACCCTGGGGAGGAGGAGGAAGGGAGTGGCAGCAGCGAAGGATTCGATCCCCCTACCGCTGACGGGCAGTTCCCCGGGGCTCGGAGTCAGCTGCGCCGCCCACAGTACCGGCAGCGGCGGTTCCCGCCATACCACGTGGGACAGACCTTTGACCGTCGCTCACGGGTCTTTCCCCATGCCAACAGCATGCAGGTAAAATGGCGCCCATGTTCTCGTTCCCTGCGGCTGCTCTTACCCTCTGGTCCTTCCTGCTCTCCGTCCTCCTTCTCCGGCTGGGTGAGAGCAGAGCCTCGGTCCCTAGTGCTGGGTACTTGTGCATGGCCCTCACAGCTAACGACAGCAGTGCTTTAAAACCCAGCCACGGGAGCAAGCCCCCTTGGGCCGGGTGGAGACTTCTGGGGTAGGGCTGGCTCCCAGCGGCTTCCCCGAAATTCTTTGGGGTGCACTGAAGCTATTTGATTTCCATTCTTTGACTAAATCATCACCGCCAGTGTTTCTCAATGCCCTTGAAACCTGCATTTTTTTTTTTTTTTTTTTTTTTTTTTTTTCTTTTTGAGGTGAAGGGAGGAAAAACATACTGGCAGATAGAATGAAGATTTTTTTAGGTTGGCAGAAAATTTTTACCTCTGATGTGTTAAATTTTATTGCCGGGATGGGGGAGAAGTGAAAGTAGTAACTCTGGGAGGAATTAGCCTGGAGCCTGTGCAGGATGTAATCAGGAAGGGAATCTTCTAAGGTAAGGTTTTTAAGAGCTGGAAGTGAGGAGGAAGTGCGTTCCACACATGGGAGAGCCCAGGGAGAGACATAGATGGGCAATGAAATGTCCCGCAGTAAGGAGGCCAAGTTGGCTTGAAGCTAGAGCATGTGGAAGAGATTAAGGTCAGATAGAACCGGAATGTGAAGGGCTTTAAATATTGTATGGAAACTGTTAGACCCAAGAGGCGCTATCAAGCTGCTGGGACTTTTTGAAAAGAGAGGCCTCCACCAATGGGAAGGGTGTTTTGGAACAAGAACGGATCAGGCCAATGGACAGGTTATCGGCATTTCGTAGCTCATTCATTTCAGTGATATCTGACTGAGACCCTGCTTGAATTTTCTTGGCAAGATACTAGTTTTCTTTTTCAGCTAATTTTACAATGAGGAAACTAAGGCAGACAGGGTCAAGTGCCTTGTCCGTACAGCTAACAAGTGTCTGAGCCAGACTTGAATTGGGAAGATGAACCTCCCTGACTTCAGGGTGCCGCTCTATCGACTGCGTGATCCAGCTGCCCAGGATTTTGAAATAGTCTAGGCCTACCTCTGCTCAGGCTTGAACTAGGATAGAATGGGGGTCATTTGAGAGGAGATAAGCTGAAGGAAATAAAATCCACAATTGGGACATGGAAGATATGGGCATGAGTCCAAAGGCCATGGACCTGGGTACCCTTGTAATAAGTGAATTAGAGAGAAGGGAGTTTTTGAGTGAAAAAGATTACTTCTGTACTACACGTGTTAACCTTCAAAAGGTAAAGATATCTACAAGGGGAAATTATATTCTAAAACTGAATTTTCTTCAACAGTGATAAAGTTGTCACTAGGGTGGAAATTAGAGAAATCCTTAGGGCAAGAGATCACTTCCTTTTCTGAAAGAAATGGAGAGGAAATTTGGTATAGTTTGTGCTCTAGGCTTGGGGGAGGGCATAATTCAAAGGGTTCAGAAGAAAAACAGGATTTAGTAGGGTGTAGATGCTCAAGAACAAAATGGTGAAAATTCAAAGGGAAATATTTAGAATGCAGAAGAAGAATTATCCTTGTACAAAGAACCTGCATAGTTAGGGGTTTGTTAAACAACTCGCAAAAGAAATGAATGGAGCACAGAAACAAGACGGGGAAAAAAGATGGCATAAGAGTGGGAAGAGTCCTATAGAATGTATCAGGAGTGATGAAGCTCAGCATTAGCGGAGGCTGGTGAGGGAAAAAAAGGGATGCTTGTTTGTGAAGTCAAGCTGGGAGAACGAGGAGACCAAGAAGGGAAGCCAAATCCTTGAGTGGGCAGAATGATGGTGATACCTGAAGAATGAGCCGGCCAATTCCAATTTTATTTTCTCTCTCAAAAATAAAGATCTTTGAAATGGAAATGGCAAAACAAAAATAGCTAGTCAGGAAACAACTCTGCCCAGATGAAGTATAACCTTGAGTACTGATAAAGATAGGATTGCTGAGAACTCTTGGTAATAATTTTTTTTTTTTTGCCTGAGGCTGGGGTTAAGTGACTTGCCCAGGGTCACACAGCTAGGAAGTGTTAAGTGTCTGAGACCAGATTTGAACTTGGGTCCTCCTGAATTCAAGGCTGGTGCTCTATCCACTGCGCCACCTAGCTGCCCCCTGTTGGTAATAATTTGAAAAATAATTGAAAATAGGAGAGACAGTGCAAAATTGAAAGGCAAATGTGTTTTTTGGGGGTGGGGGTGGGGCATGGCAGTTAAATGGCTTGCCCAGGGTCACACTGGTTAGGAAGTATTAAGTGTCTGAAGTTGGATTTGAACTTGCATCCTTTTGACTCCAAGGTCAGTTCTCTATCACTGCACCATCTAGCTGTTCCATCTTGATTTTTTAAGAGGAGAACAAGGGTCTGGAAATAAGCCAGTGAATTTGACTTTGAGTCCTAAGAAAATTCTAGAATAGATCATTAAGGAACTGTTTAGTATCATTTAAAAAGGAAATAGTTATTGATAACCAGTGGAATAATAATTTCATTGAAAACCGATTGTGCCAGATGAACTTCAGTTTCTTTTTGATGGGATTACTGAAAGTGGTAGATGAGGAAAATGTTATGGTGGGTAGTTTTCTAGATTTTAGCAAAATTTTTGATTACCTCATGAACTAGAAAGAAAAATTAGTGTATTATACAGATTCAAAGTTTGTTGAATGGTCACACTCAGTAGTTAATGGTTGAATGTCCACATGATATGTCTCTCATGCAGTACTGAGGGAAGCTGCTTGGCCCTGTGATGGTTGATTCTCTCCCCCCCCCCCCCCCCCAATTAATTGGATAAAGACATAGATGCCTGAGTACACTTTATGACATAAATCTGGAGGACTAACATATTTTGAGAGTCAAGATCCAAGAAGTTCTAAATGAGCTCCAGTAAATTCAATAGGAAGAAATGTTAACTTGTACTTGAGGGACTTCAAGGGGAGGGAAACATGGTTAGATAGCAGTTCTGAACAAGCCTGGTTGTTTAGTGGACCACAATTTCATTATAAGTCAGCAGTGTGATATGGCAGTAAAATAGTAATATAATTTTGAGCTGTGTTAGAAGGGCCCTATCTTCCAGAAATAGGAAGGTAATAGTGCCATTGTATTCTGTTCTCATCAGTTCATTTGGATTACTGTCTTGAATTTTGGAGCTCATAGTTTAAAAAAAAAGTACTAATTAGCTGGAAGGTCTAAAGTGGAGGAAAACCAGCCTAGCAAAGGGCTTTGTGTTTGTGACACGAGAATCAATTAAAACAACTGAGAATACTTAGCTTGTAGAGGAGACAATCCAAGGTGGTGAAAGAATTAGATGTATTCTATACATCTAAATACCACAGGGCAGAACCAGTGGTGGAAGTTACACAGGGGCCAATTTGGGAAAACTTTCTCCCAGAACTTTCCAGAGCAGAAAAAGATACCATGATGCTCTCCCTTTTTGGGAATTCTTTAAGCGAAAGTTAGATGAGAGGAGCATTAATATATTTCTACTTGGATAGCTCAGTTTATGGGTTGTTTTTTTTTTTGTGTATGGACTAGTAGGCCACTAATTGGTTTCTTTCAACTCTTGAATTTTGTGATATCAAATGAAAGGGTGGTTTTTTTTTTTTTTTGGTTGTTGTTGTTGTTGTTTTGGGTTTTTTTTTAATGGCATCTATGTCTTTATCCAATTAATGGGGGGGGGGGGGAGAGAATCAACCATCACATGGTTTAGTGGGGAAAGAGCCAGTAAATGGGAGATAGCAAATTAGAAAGGGATTGATTGATTGTAGAGGCATAGAGACTGTAGAGAATAGGATTCTAACACACAAACCAGGGGGTTTGGCCTTGGTAATAAGGATGAAAGAAAATCAGGGATCAGAGTACAAGAGAGGGCAGTAGTAAGGCCACGGGGGTTTGAAACTCAGAATATCATGGAAAAGGGAGTTCACAGCAAATAGTTACTTTTCTCAGGTAAGAGCCAGAAAAGCAGTGGAGAGGTAGGGGAAGGAGGAAGTCTAAAAGAAAGTAAAAGATTATTCATTAAGCCTTTATTAAGTGCTTACCCTGTGCACTATGCTGGGCTACAAGCCAAGACAATCCTTGGTATCAGGGAGTTTACATTCAAATGGACAAGGACAACACATAAAAGAGCTGAAAAACAGGAGGAGAGAAGAGAGGAGGAGGCATTTGTGCCTCCTCCATATGGGGCTTGATGGTGTAGACGCCTTCCTGCTATGTCTGAGAGTAAGGAAGGGCTGGATTAGGGCCTTCTGTGAAGCAGATTCCATGAAGAACTCAGTCGGTGGGAGAAGGGGTCCTCAAAAGCAGAGTCAGGAGGCAGCTTTGAGTCCCTTATGGGAAGTATGAGAGAAAGTCCACTAGCAGATTGCTTTAGGACCATGAAGGCCCAGTTGATTTAGATAATAGAATGGGGATGGGAGAGAGAGAGGCAGTCAAGCAACACAGCTAAGTGATTGTGAGTGCTATAAAGCAAATTGCATGTGGATATGAGCAGAGAAAATGGCAAGATGAAAGAAGTGTCTGCAATTGGAAGGATGAATAGAACATAAGAACCAGAAATTGGGTAGAGAGAGAATCAGCATAAAGATGAACTGGTAAACTATAGGGTCAAAATAAAGCTAGAATTGGATCACGGTTTAGAGGAGTGGACACCTAATGGATGAAGGTTGCTTGTTCTCCCAAGATGACCTGATATCAGGGAGATACCTTGGATTTGAAGGAGGGGGGGGGAAAGAGGGAGAGAGAGAGAGTTGTGTAGTCATTAGCCTTTTTTTCTCCTGGAGCCATCTGGGATGGGAGAATACAGTTCAGTTAAATTTAGGATGAGGAAGTTGGAAGGAGATAGAAGAGAGTAGTGATCAATTATGTCCAGTTATATAATTGGATGGTGTGAGTTTTTTTTCAGCCTCTTCTTGTCCAGCATGTATGTTTGTGCTTCTCACATTTTAGTTTTCTTCCTCCCTGTCTTCAGCAGCTGCCTCTGACAAGAATGCTAAAAATAACTGGCAGACGACATATATGGGAGGTCCAAGTACATGACACAGTAGATTTCTCTAGGGGAACACTCTGGGCTTCTAGGAAATGGAGATGGGAGGAGTCGGTGAGATTTGTCATGGACTTTTATTTTTAGTGAGTTAGTACTGCATTCTTGAAGTCATCTACTTACTATTTAGCATTTGCATAACACTTGTGTATGCTCAGAGTATTTTTAGGTATTTCTTGCCAGACCTTTGAGGTGGTTAGGTTTTATAGACAGGGACATGAACCAGGGCTTCCCTTTACTCTAATGGAAAGAACTTTGGAGCTTGGGGAAGACTTTGTGGATTTTGTCTTTATATTTGCCAGACTTATTCTTATTATTGTTTATAGTCATGCAGGAAATTAATTGAACCTGTTCTTTAACATTTGGTCATTCTGAGCTTGCTCTATCTGCTGCAGCTCGTTTGACCTTTATAATGTGTCTGAGTGAAAAAACAAAGTACCCCTAGTGAATTAAAAATCAGAAGTTGGACATTGCAAACTATGTATAAACTTAGTCTGTAGCATCAAGAATTGATAACTCACATTCTTAGCCCTGAAGTATTGATCAGGTATGATGTAAAATCCAATGTTCAGAAAAAAGTCATTAATTCCCTGTTTCACATCTCTAATATAATCAGTTAGATGTGTGGCAGCTTATCTTCCTGAGTTCACATCTGACCTCAAACCCTTACTATTGGTATGACCTAGATTAAGCCACTTAACCCTGTTTGCCTCAGTTTTCTCATCTGTAAAATGAATTGAAAAAAGAAATGGCAAATCACTCCAGTATCTTTGCCAAGAAAACCTCAATACAGAGGTGTAATGATTACATAGCAAAAACAAATATCCAGACACCAGAGGGAGGGGGCAGCTTAGGAGTTGTGTTCTTTGTCTCAAATCTCAGGGATATGGAAGTAACTTAATTCAGTCTGTACCTGAATATAGAATTCTCTTTATACTAGCTTCTACACATAATGTCTTCTTCATCCTGGATATATTTTGTTCAAATTCTTTAGCATAAGATTATTATAGAGCTACCTATTCAAAGTGTCAGCAAGGCTTAGGGGGAAAGAGTTGCTAGATTTCAAGTCCAGAAATCTGAGTTTGAATCCTCACTTTGATACTTGAGTGACTTGCTTAGTGTTTCACAATTAGTGCCTTAATTTTCCCCTTCCATAAGATGGGGATAATACTATTCACCTACCAGCTATTGTGAGCCAAACACTTTATAATCTTTTAAGTGTTATGTAAATATGAGGTGTTATAGACACTGACACAGTGCGGAGAAAAACCCAGCATGCTACAGATCAAGGTACAGTTAGGTATTGGCTATATCATCTCATGGATGGGAAAATGTGGGTTGGAAATCTTTATTTAATTACTATTTAAGATAAGTTTGTGTACTGTGAAGTCTTTCTTTTGGGATTTCAGGAATGGTGTTCATGAAAGGTATAATCTGAGCCAGACCTTGAAGGAAGTAAAGATTGGTTAAAAAGAGATGGGTAGATTGGAGGGAAAACAGTCCATTCCTAGAGATAAGACAGTTGGAGAAAGCAGAGATTAATTGAATGCGCAGAGTATTCCAAAAGCTCAGCGTTTTAAGCTCAATTTGTGGGACATTTTATATTATTACATGAGAAAGAAAAGAAGAATTGGACAAGGGTAGAGGGGAATGAGTTTGTGGTGCTAGTGGGACATCCTATTTTGGGAAAAGGACTGGAGAAATTCACATTATGGTGTGATTCATGATGAGCAACAATCTTCTAAATTAGCCTTTACAATCTATAGTAGTAGAACAATTTTTTTCTACCAATGAAATGATTAGGTTTTCCCCACCTTTTCCCGCTTCTCAAAACAATTCAAGGTGATTATGAGAATCTAGTGAGTGTTTCTTAAATCTGAAAGTGCTGGGGCAGCTAGGTGGTGCAGTGGATAGAGCACCAGCCTTGAATTCAGGAGGACCCGAGTTCAAATCTGGTCTCTCAGACACTTAACATTTCCTAGTTGTGTGACCCTGGGCAAGTCACTTAACCCCAGCCTCAAAAAAAAAAAAAAAAAAATCTGAAAGTGCTAAATAAATGTCAGCTACCAGGAGGTGTACTTTTTCATATTCCTGAATCAAAGCCCTTAACATGTGAAGTAATAAAACATGCATATTGCCAAAAAAAAAAAAAAATCAACCCAAACAAACCAAAAGAAGAGATAAGCTTCTTTTTTTTTTTTTTTTTTTTTTTTTTTTTTAATTTTTTATTTTATTTTATAATTATAACATTTTTTAACAGTACATATGCATGGGTAATTTTTTACCACATTATCCCTTGCACTTACTTCTATTCAGATTTTTTCCCTTCCTCCCCCAACCCCCTCCCCCAGATGGCAAGCAGTCTTATATATGTTAAATATATTACAGTATAATTTAGATACAATATATGTGTGTAGAACCGAATTTTTTGGTTGCACAGGAAGAATTGGATTCAGAAGGTAAAAATAACAGTTTACATTCATTTCCCAGTGTTCCTTTTCTGGATGTAGCTGGTTCTGTCCATCATTAATCAATTGGAATTGGATTAGTTCTTCTCTATGTTGAAGAAATCCACTTCCATCAGCATACATCCTCGTACAGTATCATTGTTGAAGTGTATAATGATCTTCTGGTTCTGCTCGTTTCACTCAGCATCAGTTGATGTAAGTCTCTCCAAGCCTCTCTGTATTTCTCCTGTTGGTCATTTCTTACAGAGCAGTAATATTCCATAACCTTCATATACCATAATTTACCCAACCATTCTCCAATTGATGGACATCCATTCATCTTCCAGCTTCTAGCCACTATGAAAAGGGCTGCCACAAACATTTTGGCACATACAGGACCCTTTCCCTTCTCTAGTAGTTCCTTGGGGTATAAGCCCAGTAGTAGTATGGCTGGGTCAAAGGGTATGCACATTTTGATAACTTTTTGGGCATAATTCCAGATTGCTCTCCAGAATAGTTGGATTCTTTCACAACTCCACCAACAATGCATCAGTGTCCCAGTTTTCAAGAGATAAGCTTCAATCTGTGCTTAACTTTAGTTCTTTCTGTGAGAAATAGCATCATTTTTCATGAGTTCTTTGGAATTATCATGGATTGTTGCATTAAAATATTACCATTGCTGTGAAACAATGTTCTAGTTTTGTTCACTTCACTTATTTTCTAAATGCAAAATAAAAGTGTGAATACCAGATAATTTTAGGGGTGAAGAGCACTAGCAGTTGGAGATCATTAAATCTTTATGTAAAAAATAATGGTTGAAACTGGCTTACAGGATGCTAATGAAGTCATGAATGAATGCATTCTAAGCATGGGGAATAGCTTATGTATGCAAAAGCACAGAGATGGAGATATGAATGGGTCTTTGTGTGTGCATGTGCATGTACACACAGACACACAAAAAAATCCTATTTTAATCAAGGAAAGGAAACAGGGAGATAGCAAAAAGGCCAAGATTGCCTGGATTGTAGAGTATGTGTAAAAAAATTAATTTTTAATAAAGCTAAAAAGGAAATTGGAGTTGATTTGTGAAAAGCCTAAATGCCAAACAGAGGAGTTAGCACTTGACTCTGGAGGTAATTGGAAGCCCATGAGAATTTTGCTGAGAGTGGAAGGACGAGAGAAGATTGGGGGTTTGAGGGGCTATTCTCCTTTGGAAAGACCATACTTACTTAGACCATCAATATTTATTTGGGAATCAAGGAATAAGAGAGAGAGAGGCATTAAACAAGTCAGAGAAGCCAATTTAATTACTGGTTTATTCTTGAATGTCACATTTTCCCAAAATCTGACTTATGTAAAACTTAGAGTGAATATTTTAGTGTAAAATACATGTAACTTTTTCCCCTATCAAGGGAAATTTTAGCCTGATAACAGTAGGAAAAGCACTGGTTCAGAGGTTAGAGATCCTGTATCAAATTCTGCATCTGATGTTTGATTTTGGGCAAGCTATTTCATCTTCTTGGACTTCTCTTTATTCATCTGTAAAATGAAGGATGGACTAAGTGGTCTTTGAGGTTCCTTCCTCCTCTAGCACCTGAACCTGTTGACTTCAATACAGCATAGATTGTAGGAACATACTATTTTATTATTCACACTAAGAGCTTTACAAAATGGTCTTGGATCTTAAGATAGTTTATGTTCCTTCATATTGTAACCATACCTTTGAAACCTGCAGTCAAGGGAAGGCACTGCTTAGTCTTTTGTCATTTGTATTGATTCTCTTATTTGTATCTCTTTAGGGTGGTGAGATGGGGGAGATGAAGGATGGAATCTCAGAAGGAACACAACTTCAATCATCATCAGCACACCGGAATCCCAACTATCGTCCTCGTTTTCGAAGGTAACAGATCATCCATCTGGCCTTAAAAATGGTAGTGGGGTTATTTGTGTGACTTAATCTCATGATTAGAGAGCAAAAATAGCTCCCATCTTTTTGGAAGGAAAGTAAGGACATGTATAAATACCTGGGGTTCTCCCAATAACTCACTTTGTCTTTCCTTGTGATGTACAGTTGTGTACTGTGGGCATGCAGATGGTGCCAGACTGGCTGGGTTTTCTAATGACTTGTCCTTGGGAGAAGTGGAAAAAAAGTAGTATGTGGCTCTCTATCATTTCCAAAATAATGGGAATAAAAGATCATATGAGCTTGATTAGCCACATTTCAGGTTTTCTCCACAGGTAATGATTAAAATCCACTCATATCTGCATGTCTTTTGTTCCTGCCATCTATAGTTCTTTAGTGAAGATCTTCTCTTTTGAATTCTGAAAGCCTTCCCTGGAAGGTTTATGTTTTGTTGATGTCAGTGAATGAGGGGGACTCTGTCTGGGCAGCCCATCTTCTTTTCTGGACTCTCACATCCTAGATAATGTATATATACATTTCCACAGCAATTTCATGTTTGCAAAGTGGTTTGTGCACATAATTTTATTTGTGCCTTACAATAATCACGTTGAAGTGAGGCCCTGCTAGGTCCTATTATTATCTCCATTTTATAAACAAGAAAAATTGGTCTAAGAGAGATCAAACCCCAGTGTCTCTGGTTACAAGTCCAGCATTTGACAATTATATCAGACTGTCAAGTATTTGTCCTAATGTAATCTGCAACCATTTATTTTTATTAGACTTACTTTTTGTTGATATCTTTTGCTTTTATTGTCATTGGTTTCCCCCTTGTATCCTCCCTTCCCTCTCCCAAAAAGCCATCTCTTATAACAAATAAGAAAAAAAGAGGAAGAAGAGAACTTTTTTCATTACATTTTTAGTTATCTATGATTTTGGTTCCTCTGAGATCATGGTGTTTCATGATTAGCATCAGAAGCTTTTTGAGTTAATATAACTTTTATTTGAGAGTTTCAGTCTGTTTTGTGCACACTTCCTCAGACATGGAGTAAGCAGATAAGTTCTGCAAAAGGAGTGAGGATGGCGGTGGAGGGGCTAGTTCTTTCAGACTTCTGTGGCCTAATTATATTTATCCATCTATTGAATTTATTCTATCCAAGGTAGAGTGGTGAGTGGCTCAGGCTGGTCACTTGATGCAGTCAATTTATAACTGCCAGCAAAAAAAAACAAAAACAAAACCCTAAATGTTTTTAAAACCATATTTTAAACTTCTCTTTCAGTCTTTGCCACTTTTTTTTTAATGTTCAGATTTTTAAGGAGCTCCCCTCCCCACCTCATTCTGTTCATTCATTCATTTGCCCTTTTCCCCTTTATGTTCCTCTACAAGGGGCCCTTCCCGACCTCGCCCTGTCCCAGCTATTGGAGAGGCAGAAGACAAGGAGAACCAGCATGGAGCCAATGGCCCACAGCAGCCTTCAGTGCGTCGGGGTTACCGGCGCCCATACAACTATCGCCGCCGCCCTCGTCCTCCAAATGCTTCTTCACAAGACAACAAAGAGGTAATGAGGACTTGGGGAACAAGAAAGGCGGTTTTGGCTCAGCTGGGCCTGAATCCTGAAGATCCAGAGGTCTTCTAAGCCTAGGATCCCTAAGAATCTACATATTCAAATGATAAATTAGAATAGTAATCTTCAAAGATGTTACCATATTAAATGGGAAACTTAAGAGAAGTTAGCAAAAGAGGGTACTTCAGCAACTAAGGAGGTCAAGTGTATCTAAACACCAGCATCATAGATAACTTTTCTTGTTGAAAGGCAGAAGGATTATTTGTGTCACTTGGGCAGAAAGATTGTGATTTTAAATTCAACTGAAATGTACCCATTGTTATGAAGATTACAAAAGGGGTATTATGTTTTCCATTTTCATTGAGTTTTGCAAAGTCCCTTTGAAATTCATGATTTTCAGCATCTTGCATATAGTAATTAATAAATAGGATCAAAAGATGGAAAGGAAATTTAAAAGTTATGGCTTTCACCACCTTCCCTTTAAAAAATGAATAGCTTCTGAAGAGCTAAAAATGAGCATCACACAAAGGTAGTGGAAAGTTGGATGGGTAGGGTGGGGTGTGAGCAGCCTCCTGCATATAACCATCTAGGACCTCTTAGGAATAGCAATAAAGAAAGTGATGAGTGAGGAAGGAGAGAGTCAGACAAGTCGAGTTCTCCACTGGTGAGCATAATATCTCAGAAGAGAGGGAAGAAAATCTGGCACACTGGGTGGAATTATGGCTAATTTACAGGAAGACATGGTTAAAAATTGCTCAGGAAAGGTGGGATCAGATAAGTGGTGATCGATGAGATCCCAGATCGAGCTTAGTATTTGAGCTGGGCTTCTCAGGAATTGATCACTTGTGTAAAACAAAGTCTAGCAGAAAATAATAACCAGATTTCTTTGTAGCTTCCACTTTAGGAAGGTGTTAAAGGTCATTTGAGCTCGGCATCGAAGAAGCCTTAGTATTTAGGAGGCCTTTTTGTGACATGTTAATTTTTGGGGAGTGGACATGAGGGGCAGGTAGATGAAAGAAGTTTTGAAATAAATTTCTCAAAAAAACAATCATGTTAAGGATCATTTAGTCCAAAAAAGGGTGCTGGAATTGGAGTAAGATGCCCTGGGTTTTAATTTTGTCTCTTACTCACCCTAGTGACCACAGACATATCCAATGACCCTACTGAGGATTGCCCTCCCCACTTTTTCTTTGGAGGAACACATTTTCTACTGTGAACCAAATTTCTTGGCTCCTGGAAATTGCTACAGACTGATATTGGACTTCATAGTTGACAGTCTGTTTAAAGTACATTTGCTTTTCAGATATCTCACTTTTAAAAAAAGATTCCTTTATTAAGGCAACAATCTGACCTGATTTCTCCATCTTTTCTTCCAAGGTGGCTGAAGCACCAACTGAAAACCCTGCTCCAACCACTCAGCCGAGCAGTGCTGAGTGAAGTCTGGCTCCCATTAGGCACCTTTACTACTACAGGTAAAAAATAAAACCAGAAAAAGTCCTGGTTTAATCTGACTATTCTGAAGTGTATAATCCTCTCACAAATTGAATCTAGTTGGAGTTCATAGCCTGAACTCTTGATTTTGGAGTAGTGTACATATATATATATATATATGGGGGAATTAGATAAATTTATCACTGTTGCTCTATGTTGTATTTGCCCATTCTCAGAGTAATAGTATTTATTACTTCTGTTTTTCTTTAATCTTTTCTGACCCCTAGTGGCCAATTATAATTTAGTGAATCTAATTGTCAATTATAAGGAAAAGAAAAAAAATCTTTTTTTTTTTTTTTTCTTCTTCTTTTTTTTAAAGTACCTCCCCACTTTGGCACATTTAACAAATGCCTTCTCTATACCTGCTCTATAGAACAATGGTATAATCCAGCCCAATTTCTATGCAGCCTCCTGTTTGCCTTAAGCTCTATAGGAGGCTCCTTTGTAGGTGATAAAATTGCACTTTGGGGCAAAGGAAGCAGAAGGACAACCTTAGACATTTGTTTATTGTGTTTCTGGCTATACTGTAATTTTCATCAGAAATTGGGGAGCTATAACTTTTGGTTGCTTGAACTTTTACCTTTTTAATTCATATAAAATTGTTTAGAATATGATGCCTTATACTTTGGATGATATCATAGATTTTTTTCTCCTTTGTTTTCAAAGTTACATAATAAATCAACTTTCTTATTAGCTGAACATTTGTCAGAAAAACTTCCAACTCTGGATAGTAATCTTCATTAATTCTTGGGATGAGGGGAAGCAGCTACTGATCTTTGTAAATGTACTTTGAATAGCAACTTTTTTTTAGAAGTAGGAATAGTTTTTGAAGTTAAGTTTTTTATGCTTCAAATGATGAATGTATTTTATACTTTCATAGTTCTTGTTTTTTTGAGTTCAGCTGTTTGAAAATTGACTATTTACTTTACAGGTGTACTAAAACAAACAAAAATATGAAACCTGAAACACTTTACCAACACCAAAGAAATATTCACGCAATAAAATGGAAGAATAAACTAACCAAGATTTTTGAGATCAGGACTTTTTTATTCTTAAATTAAAAACATGAAAGGAAAAAAATAAAAACACCTTTACCAGCAAGCTGAGATCCCAGGAACGTCTGCACCAAAGATGATAGAAAAGGAACAGCCTCCTCAATTTCAGCAGCAACTGTGGTTTTTTCTGGCTTTACCATTTTGCTATTATGAATTGAAAGAGAAAATTTTGGCACCAACTCTAAAGGGAAAGACCCCAACCAAAGAAGTGATAGTAAATGCTTTGTTTTTTATTTTTATTTTTATGCTGGTGCTAAACCTTTACAGGTGTGGTTTAATTTTTTTCTTTTGCCAATCCTGTATTCTCAGGATGTGGGGAGGAGAAATTTCCTGCTTTATATTATATGACAACTATTGGAAAATGTGCAGCATGAGTGACCTTCCTCAGAAATAAAATGATTTCACCCTCTGAGGGAAAAAGCAATCTAGCCTCAGTAAAATTATTTTATGTTGGCTCTCTCTTATCATCCTGAAATTTGTATACTTTTGAAGTGCAACATCATACATGTGTTACTCATATTGGGTTATAAAACTAGAAACTAGTGAGATGCCTTAGGAAAAGACTGAGGGAGCAGTGTCATTCAATCTTCATTTAACCAACTTGGAATCCTTCAGCTTTGATTATGTTGTGAATCTTAGTTGATCAATTCTAACCAAATTGGTAAGGTGACAGATGAGTAACTGATTGTCAGGGAACATCAGACCATCCAGGATTCATCACTCCAGTAGAAAGATTCTTGTAAGCTGGTTTCTCTGTGGTGCATTTCTAATTCAGGATTTTGAGACAGATGATGGGGAATGAAAAGGTTTACTGAACTTCGAGATTTGGGTTAATTTAAGGTATTTCATGAAGTAATTTTCAAATGGGAAATACCTTGGTAAACTTGGGCAGATCATAAATTTCTTGAGTCTGTTTCTTCTGTAAGATAAGAAAACTTGGGTTCTCAGATCTAAAAATCTCTGGAAGCCAGAAATATTGGGATGAACTTTCCTTGTCCTTCTTCCCTCTTCTCTTGTTTCCTTCCTAGCTAAAATTTATAGAGATAAAGCAACAGAAGTATTTGAAATATGTAATGTATGTGAATGCTCTGAAGAGTTTAAAAAATTATGTTGTATTTCTTATTCATCCCTAGTGCTTTTAGTCTTTGCTTCTAGTCTATCAGGACTATTTGTTCTGCCTCAATATATATTGCTATATTCCAATTACTAGTTAGGAGAATCAGTTTCCAAGCTATGAAGGTATATGTGGGCCACTTTTAATCTACACAGGAGCCACGTAAGGCTTTGAAATTTTACTTGTAGTGGGTATCAGAATTTTGTCAATATACAGTGTCTTGTGTCCTTCCTGTGTGTGTACTTAATAAGATCTAGAAGTCCCTTTGATAATTAATTTGTGGATGTTATAGGTTTGCAGAACAATTGGCTACTTTGTATTTAATGACTTCAGTAAAAACCTGAATTCATGATTATATATAGCAGTTATAAGGATTGCCCACAGGTGTTGGCATTAAGGCTGATTAGAATGAACTTATATCCGTCTTAATACCAATACCCTTTACTACTGATCTGGGCCAAGTTCTATTTTTTTTCCCTTCAAATGTTCATATATGAACTCTAGCCTCTGATCATCCCTGGTATTGGCTTTATACCTCAGGGACATAGTTAAAATAAGCTTTGTATAAATCTTAACTAAACTTTTGGATACAGGGTGGACCAAACATATTAAGGGATGGCAGAATTTTAAAGCTAGAAGTTATTTGAGACAACTTGGAGGAAGATGGAATGTGAAGGACCTTCATCCTATAAGATGGTAGAATGAATGAATATCAGCAAAACAGGCAGCTTCAGCTCCAAAAAAGAAATGTAAGAAATAGTTAATCACATTATTATATTACATTGCAACAGGAAGAGGTAGAAAACTGCTTTGGGCAGCAAAAAACTTTGAAAAACCTGTTGCTAATCACTAATGATCACCCAGACAGAATCCGTGTTGTGTGTTGATGATGGCTGCCATCATGACGGTGCCTCAGTCTTGACTCTTCCCTTAATTTCAGTGGAGAAGGCAAGCTTTGAGCTCATTCATCTACCAGTGCAAAACTGGCTTTGGGATGAGGGGGTTGGGAATAAAGGCACATAAACCTAGCTGCTCTTATTGCACTTGTTCACACTTCAATCCTTTGAATTTCTTCTCAGGCTAACAATCTCCCCCTCCCCTCGCCATGCTGGACACACATTCTCTTTATCAATCTCTTGGTGAACCAGTAAAAGTAGGCTGTCCCCCCTGAGTCCCCTGACCCACTGATGTTGGCTATTGAGTCCTACCCAGCTTGAACTTGATCTGCTTCTCTGGGTCATGCACCGAGCCTGCCTTTTGGGAAGGATGAGCCTGGGTGGCATTCTGAGTAAGTTATTACTGAAGGGCACACCACGAAGAGAAGCCATGGACGCTTGACTTTCCTCATCTGGATCATGCAAAAAGATGTAGGTTAAAGATGCTGTGCCCTTAAATGGTGGGTTCAAATCTTGCCTGTCTCTCATTGTCGTCACATTGTCCAAATCACTTAAATTCTTAAAAGGATTGGACTAGAGACTTCACATTCCATCAAACTGTTTTTCTTTTAATGTGGTTTATGAAATTTGGAAATATTTTCCTTGTCTCCTTCAATTCTTTAGTCTTGGGGTGCAATTCACTGAGTTTATTATTTGGTTATCACCAAAAGCTTGACAAATTCCAAAAGTAAATCAATTACCCTATAGAGCTCTTTACATTTAAACTGGAAGCCTTTCATAGCACATGGGGTGTTTGTGGGTACAAAAAGCCCATGTCCATGTTTCTCCATCATCTGTCATGGGACACAAAAAGATGGTTTTCATTCTACTTCTGTGTTGCACACATCATCCTTGATATAATCACAATCAGTGGGTGAAATATTCCCCGGTCTTTCCAGTACTTTTCAAGAGTTGAAAATGGGATTCCTAAAGAAAGACCCTGAAGAAATACTTGAATCTTTAAAAGATTTTCTTGATGCAATGACAAGTCTTCCCAATTACATGTGAAAACAATTGAACATTCATTTTAAAAAAAAAATGTTGAGTTCCAATTTCCCTCTTCTCTCCCCTCATGGACACAGTAAGCATTTTGATAAAAGGTCATACATATGAAAATGTTTTTCACATGATTACACATTAGTCATGTGAAAGAAGACAAACCCACCCTGTGAAAAAATTGAAAAATTAATCTGGATTCTTTCTCTGGAAGTGCTTAGCATTTTCAAAAGGAGTCCTTTGAGATTGTCGTGGCTCATTGTACTGAAGAGAATAACTAAGTCGTTTACAGATGATCATTGTACAATATTACTGGTTACAATGATCTAGTTCTGCTCACTTCATTTTGTTCATGTAAGTCTTTCCAGGCAAGTCTGCATGTATCTGGGTGAAAATAATATTCTTTGATAACTATGTGATGGTTTCTGTGAATCCTGAATGTGCTAAAAAGCAGAATGTTGTTACATTTATTATTAGCAAACCAACAATAATATTGCAAAAAATTGGAGTGGATTGAGTTCTTACTTAGCAAGGATCAAACAACTCATCTGGTTGGTGTTAAATGGAAAACAAGCTACAGGTTTTAGAAATTAAATCAGCTGTTGTCTAGCACCTAAGCTATGTGCTATGGAAGTGCCATACAATCCAATGAGTTTAGAAGGATCTTACAGAACATCTTGTTCAAATTCCGTTTTTACAAATGAGGAAACCAAGGGTTGGTAATTTAACTTGTTCAGTAGTTTTAGTTATGTCTGACTTCATGAACCCATTTGTGGTTTTCTTAGCAAAAACATTGCAATGGTTTGCCATTTCCTTCTCTAGTTCATTTTACATAAGGAACCGAGGCAAGCAAGGTTAAGTGACTCCCAGTCATACAGCTAGTAAGTGTCTGAGGTTATTTTGAGGGAGAGTTATGATGGGTTTTGCGGATGTATGTGTATTGTTTTCCTTAGTCATCATCCCTAGAAAGCAAATTGTTAAAAGTGATTGAGACAGGACCAGTCCCCCTTCATTCTTTCCTAAGAATGTTCACTAGAAGCACTAACTGGCCATCAGGAGGAGCCCCTACAGTGTAGAACTACCTATGATTCTACTACTATAGATTCTAGCTATGAAACTCAAGCTAGCTAGCATCCAGGGGTGCTCTCTCCAACCCTTGGGACTTCAGTAAGTCAATGACATGGTATTATTAAAGAACGATGAAAACTCCAAAGATTCTAAGGTGCAATTGTACATATACTTCTTTGATCCTGAGTTGGTCAGAGGGGGAGACTAATTGCTCCTTTTCCGTTACCTTTCACGTGTATTCTGTCAAGTTGACCATTCTTCCATTGCCATAACTACCATAGTTCCATTTATGCTGCCGTCATCCTGTGGCAGGTTCACATTGATGCTTTAAGGTTTTTCCAGTCTTTTTTTTTTTTTTTTTTTTACACATCACAGTCATTTACCAATATGCTTTCTCAACTAACCTATGGAAGCTTTCCTTGGAATAACAAAAATCAATTTAGCAAAATCAACTGACAGAGGATCTTGTCTGATAGTAAATGGAACATTTTTCACCCATGAGCCTCCATTTCTGTTTCACCATCTAACTTCTGGAACAATGATTGGTCATAGCATTTAATTGTTTTACATTGTTACAGTTGTTCAGTTATTCCCCAATTAATGCATGCTTGCTTACTATGTTTCCAATTCTTTGCAGCTATAAGAAAGTGTTATGATGAATATATTGGCATATGTGGGACTTTTCAGCCTTTGATCTCCTTGGGATATACAGCTTGGCTAGTTACTAGGTGAAAGAATATAAGTATTTTGAGTCCCCTTTCGCCTTTTTAAGTATAATTCCAGATTGCTTCCCAGAATGGTTACATAACAGTATGTTACGTACATTTGTAACAGTAAATTAGTGTGCTTAATACTGGGTAGTACTTGCAATGCTGACTATATATCTTTTATTATTTTTGATAATTGGATGGGTCTAAAATGAAACCTAAATATCATTTTAATTTTTCTTATTAGTAATTTGGATTTATTTGGAGGGGGGTATGGCTGTTAGTCACATTTCTTGTGAAAAATTTCTTCATGTCCTTTCATGGCTAGTGGGGAAAATAATTTTGTGTATTTGTGTCAATTCCATATATTATGTGTAAATGCCTTTTGTCAGTTGGTCAATGCAAATTTTTCTTATTTAACAATTTTTTCTTACTAGCTGAATTGATTTTATTTGTACAGAAGCTTATTTTATAACAAACGATCCATTTTAGCTTTTGTGATATTTTCTATTCCTTTTTAATATCTTTTACTTTCAAAATATATGCAAAGATAGTTTTCAACATTCATCCTTGTGACCTCTCACCCAGAGATTACTAGTTACCAGTCATGCCTAATTCCCAGACCTTCAGAAGATCCCTGACCACTGTTTAATATAGTGCTTCTTCACCAACTTACCCTAATCAAGAGGTCTAATGAGATCTCTGGCCACCGGCTCTCCAAGCAATGGTTCTCACATCCAACAGGGCACCCGAGGACAGCAGCTGAAAGCTCAAGACCTTTATCCCACGTGTTCACACCCTGCCCTCTCCTGCACTCTTACTGACCTCCTGCTGACTCCCGTTGAACTCCCCCTACTTCCTGGCCACTGCTTATATAGGGTCTATGAGGTCACAGGCACAGCCAATAAGGGAAGGAGGCTTCTCCCGTTGATGATGTGATCTCAACATGACCAGAGAGTTCCTGCTGAAGAGGTGGTGCCTGCTAGCTGCAGAAATTACTCTGGGGTGCCTCAGGCTTCAAGGCCTCTGCACTTCCTCTTATGCTATGCGAGGCTCCTCCCGCTCATCCTTACACATCCTTGCAAAACCTTGTGTTCCAAATTTTTTTTCTTCCATCCTGCCCCAAAACAGCAAGTAATCCAATATAGGTTAAACATGTGCAATTCTTATGTACATATTTCTACAGTTATCCTGCTGCACAAGAAAAATCAGATCAAAAAAGGAGAAAACAAGAAAAATAAAATGTAAGCAAACAACAACAAAAAGAGTGGAATGCTATGTGGTGATCCACACTCAGTTCCCACAGTCCTCTCCCTGGGTGTAGATGGCTCTCTTCATCACAAGAGCATTAGAACTGGCCTTACTCACCTCATTGTTGAGGAGAGCCACATCCATCAGAATTGATCATTCTATAATTTTGTTGTTGCTGTGTACAATGATCTCCTGGTCCTGCTCATTTCACTCAGCATCAGTTCATGTAAGTCTCTCCAGGCCTCTCTGAAGTCATCCTGCTGGTCATTTCTTACAGAACAATAATATTCCATAATATTCATATACCACAGTTTATTCAGCCATTCTCCAGTTGATGGGCATCCACCCAGTTTCCAGTTTCTTGCCACAAAAAGGGCTGCTACAAACATTCTTGCACACATAGGTCCTTTTCCTTTTTCTTTTTTTTAATCTCTCTGGAATACAGGCTCAGTAGAGACAATGCTGGATCAAAGGGTATGCTCTGTTTGATAGCTCTTTGGGCATTGTTAGGTTCTTACTAAGTGCTAATGAGATAATGAGATATTAGGTTAAGTTTACTTATCCAAACAACAATGTATCAGTGTCTCACTTTTCCTACATCTCCAACATTATTATAATCTTTTCCTGTCATTTTAGCCAATCTGAGAGGTGTGGAGTGGTACTTCAGAGGGTGTCTTAATTTTCATTTGATCAATAGAGATTTGGAGCATTTTTTCATATGACTAGAAATGGCTTTAATTTCTTTGAAAATTTTTGTTCATATCCTTTAACCATGTATCAGTTGGTGAATGGCTTGTCTTGTAAATTTGAGTCAATTCTCTAAATATTTTAGTAATGAGGCTTTTATCAGAATCCTTGGATGTAAAAATTTCCCCCCAGTTTTCTGCTTCCCTTCAAATCTTGGCTGCATTGGTTTTGTTGGTACAAAAACTTTTTAACTTAATATAATCAAAATTAATCATTTTGCATTCCATAACATACTCTAGTTCTTTAGCCACAAATTCCTTCCTTCTATTCTTTGTTCTTCTAATTTGCATACAATGTTAGGTATTGGTCAATGCCTAGTTTCTGCCATACTAGTTTCCAATTTTCCTAACAATTTTTGTCAAATAGTGAGTTTTTATCCCAGAAGCTGGGGTGTTTTGAATTTATCAAACACTAGATTTGTGTCATTGACTATTGCATCTTGTGAACCTAATCTATTCCATGATCAGCTGCTCTATTTCTTAGCCAGTACAAATGGTTTTGATGATCACTGCTTTATAGCATAGTTTTAGGTCTGGTACAGCTAATCCCACTTCATTTACATTTTTTCCCATTAATTCCCTTGAAATTCTTGACCTTTTGCTCTTTCAGATGAACATTGCTATTATTTCTTCTAGTTCTGTAAAGTAACTTCTTGGCAGTTTGATTAGTATGGCGCCAATAGATAGGTTAATTTAGGAAGAATTGTCATTTTTATTATATTATAATTTTTATGTTTTATATATATATATGTATAGGTAGACAGTATATTTTATATAATATATATTATATTATTTTTATTATAATACATGAGCACTTGATATTCTTCCAGTTGTTTAGATCTGACTTTATTTGTGTGAAAAGTGTTTTGTAATTGTGTTCATATAGTTTCTGACTTTGTCTTGGCAGTAGACTCCCAAATATTTTATATTATTTACAGTTATTTTAATGGAATTTCTTTTTCTATCTCTTGCTGTGGGACTTTGTTGGTAACATAGAAATGCTGATGATTTATGTGGATTTATTTTGTATCCTGCAACTTTCTTAAAGTTGTTAATTGTTTCTAGTAGTTTTTTTAGTTGATTTTCTAAGTATACTATAATATCATCTGCAAGAGTGATAATTTTGCTTCATTACCTACTCTAATTCCTTTTTCTTCTCATTGCAAAAGCTATCATTTTTAATATGATATAGAATAATAATGGTGATAGTGGGCAACCTTGTTCCACTCCTGATCTTATTAGGAATGCTTCTAATTTATCTCCATTCCATATGATGTTTGCTGAAACTTTTAAATAGATGCTACTGATCATTTCAAGGAAAATTCCATTTATTCCTGTGCTTTCTAGCATTTTGCTTTTTAAACAATAATGGGTGTTGGATTTTGTCAAATGCTTTTTCTTCATTTATTGAAATAATCAAGTGATTCTCTATTAATTAAGTATTCACCCCAAATATAATTATAAAAACTACCTCTTTATGTTGTTCTCTAACTTTAAGATGATGAGATTTTTTCCTCATTTCTCCATTTGTAAAATGATAGATTGAACTAAATGACCTCTGAGGTCCATTCTAGCACTAGATTAATTGGCCTTTTTCATTTAGGTCAGTTAATCAACAAACTTTTCTTTAGCATTTAACAATGTGCTAGGGACCATGCTAAAAGATGAGGACACAATAAGAAGCAAAAATAATCTCTACTCTAAAAGAGCTTTCATTTGGAGCTTATTGTAATTGAATCTGTTTTCTAATAATATACTTTTCATTTTTCCTTGGATCTCATTGTCTAGGAGGAGAATCCTTTCGCAGGTAATTTTTAAGGATTTGATTGAATACTAGTATGTTATTTTCATTTACTAGAAATAAATTTACTAGAAGCCTGCCATTTCACTTGTACCACCAATCTGCTGTCCTGTTTTATAACAAGAATAATATTATTATGAGTTTTTTTGGTTTTAGACTTGTGATTGCATCCATGCAGTGGGCTTCTAATGAGGAAACATTCTTTACAGATTCAATTTAGAAAAAAACTCTGTGATTTTGAAAAAATTCTGTGAGTTCAGTGAGAAGTTAAAAGACCTTTCTGTGGGATGCTATTAAGATGTGAGATATGAGATCACTGTTGCTATGTATCATAGATGGAATTGAATATAAGATTTCCCAATTTGACAGTAAATTCACCATACAGTGTACTCTATTGTCTTTCACTTTTATTATTTACTGTTTTAAATAGAGTTTGAGATTTTGTAAGAGTAGAAACTTTTAATTGTTAAACTTTTTTTCTCCATTGTTTCCCTTGAGATTGTGGAATTTTTATTCTTTCAGATGAATTTAGTGATGGTATTTTTATAATCCTTGGTAGTTTGTTATATCTAAAAATTTACTTTAGTATTTTAAAATTATGTTGTGACCCAAATACAAACAAAGAATATCTTCAATTGTTTAGGTCTTGCATTTTTGTAAAGAGCAGACTCTAAATCTATCTTTGTGGGTTAACTTTTATTCTAATGAATTTTGTATTTATTTTGAGTATAATTTCTATTTCTATCATTTCCTCCTAGTTTTTATTATAATTTTTGTTACGCAGCTAGGTGGCATAGTAAATAGAAGTGTCAGGCCTAAAATCAAGACCTGAAATCAACAGACATTTATTGGTTATGTGACAATGGGCAAGTCATTTACCTCTCTTTACCTTTTTCCTCATACATAAAATGATAGCATCTTCCTCCTAGGGTTTTTGGGAAGATCAAATGAGATAATAATTGTTAAGTACTTAGCATCGTGCTTGGCACATGCACTATATAAATGTGAATCTATTTTGTAAATAGCTACTTTACTGAAATTATCCATTGTTTCCAATAGTTTCTTTGCTGATTTTGTAGGCTTTCCTAAGTAAGTTATCATATTGTCTGCAAATAGGAATAATATGTCTCTGCTTTCCTGATGTTTGTACCTCTTCAGTTTATAAATCAATTGTTTTCCCAAGCAAGTAGGTGATCCAATGAGGGTTGGGTCTGGAGTCAGGGAGACTCATCTTCTTGAGTTCAAATATGGCTGTAGACACTTACTAGCTGTGTGACTCTGGGCAAGTCACTTAACCCTTTCTGTCTCAGTTTCTTCATCTGTAAAATGAACTGGAGAAGAAAATGGCAAACTACTCCAGTATTTTTGTCAAGAAAGTCCTAAATAGGGGGCAGCTAGTTAGCACAATAGATAGGGCACCAATCGTGGAGTCAGGAGGACCTGAGTTCAAATCCAGTCCCAGATGCCTACTAGCTGTGTGACCCTAGGAAAGTCACTTAACTCTGATTGCCACATATCCCCCCAAAAAAGAAAAAGAAACCCCTAATGGAGTTATGAAAACTCAGATATGACTGAATATGAATTAGAAGACTGTCATCATCTAACATTGGAGTTGAATCTCTTTAGAAATAAAACAAATATGAAAATCAAAAATTCACAGCAGAGAGTTCATAATAGTGTAGATGGGTGGGGGTGGAGGGTTGGTTCCCTCCCCTTTATGTAGTTGATATAATCCTACTTCATAAAGGAGTAACTATTTATACATCTTTATGCTTTGCTAACATAGGAATACCTCTGAGGTAATGAACCTGTTACCTGCCATCTTTTTTTCCTGTGATTTAGGTTTTGACTTTCAAAGACCAACTCCCTTCTGCTCTCCCTCCATTTAAACATTTTCTCTTCCCACAAGAAGAGCACCTAGATAAGGGGTCTTAGGTAGAGAAGTCCCAGGGAAGTGGTGCTGCGTGTCAGAGCCAGATCAGTAGAGTACCATGAGAAGAGGCACGAGACCTGGAAAAGCTGTAGGCATTATTCCCAGGAAAGATGGAAGTTTGCTTCAGCACTTGCCCTGTGCTGGTAATGTCTTTATTTAGAGTCCCAGTATCAACAATATCAACAACAACAAAAAACTTAATGAACACATTAAATTACTTCAGCAAAGTAGTTGTACAAAAATAAATGCACAAAATGCCATCAGTTTTGTGTATATTACTAAAAATAAACCCAAACCAACCAGGAAGAAGGAATAGAAAGAGAATTCCATTTAAGATAACAAAATGCATTAAATATCTAAGAATTAATCTGCCTTGAAATGCACACAGAACAAACAGAAATAAAGGAAGGCTTAATATTTTGAGATTGTGTTTGTAGCTGTTATACCAATAAATTTTAAATGATGTTACCACTCAATTTAAAGCAACTCTAAGCAGATTATCAAGGAGATACATTTTAGATAAAGGCACAATAATGAAATTCTTATGGAGACAGTTTATCTTTTTTATGGAACTTTCTATATTATTCAGGAGATAATAGAAAAGAACTTTTGTGAGTTCTTTGAGTCTTTTGCATGCTTGTCTAAAATTAAAAAAAAAAATTTCCCTTTTAAAAAAAAGTTTATGTTCTTGTTTTCACATGATCTTCATTGCCCAATTCTCTCACCCTCCTCTATCCAACGTTATCCTTTATAACAAAAAATATATGTAGTGTTCCATATGCATTATTCCCTGCTTCTCTCATACACGTGTGCAAAGGATAAGTTCATTTCACTATTTCTTTTTCAGGATTAATACTTTGCAATTGTAATTGCAATGTTTTTCTTTTCTTTTCATTTTGGAGGCAATTGGGGTTAAATGACTGGCCCAGGATCACATAGCTAGTAAGTGCCTGAGGTTGGATTTGAACTCCCTCACTCCAGGGCTGGTCTCTAGCCTCTGTGCCACTTAGCCAACACATAATGTTTTTCTTCCTGCTTTTTTGTTTGCATTTCCACTGTCATTGAATATTTTGTTTGCTTACTTCGATTTGTATCAGTTCATGTAAATGTCTTCTCATGCTTCTGAGTATTCACTCAGTCAATCAGCAATCTTATTAGGTGAAAATGTGCCAGGTTATATGCTAGGGATATAAAGAAAAGCAAAAACACTTCTTTGCCCTCAAGGAATTCATTCTAATGAGAACTGTTTGTATAAGATATGTGTAATATAAAAGTGAAGTGATCTTGAGGCTAGGTGCTGGTTGTGGAGGAAGTAGGTGAGGAGATCCAAGAAAGACCTTTTACAGAAGGTAAGATTTGAACAGAGGCCAAGTAAACCAGGAGTTAGAGATTAGGAGCAATAGCATTCCAGGCATAGGAAAGGGAGTGAAAAAGCACCTTGTCTAGACAAGGAACAACATATATACCAATGAAGCTGGGTTGCAGTATGTGGAGAGGAGTAGAACATAAGAAGACAATTTGTTTAGCCATCCCCCAATTGATGGAGCTTCATTATTATTTTTAGGTTTTTTTCTACTATAAAAAGTACAGCTATAAATATTTTGGTATATGTGGTACCTTCCTTTCTAACTTTGACCACTTTGGGATATATGTCTAGTGATGGGAACTCAGTGTCAAAAGATATGGGTACTTGGTCACTTTTTTAAAAGCTTCCAGAATCTCTTTTTAGAATAGTTAGACCACATCAGTTCCACCAGCAAGGCATTAGTATATCCATCTTTCCACAATCTCTTCAACACTAATTGTTTCTTTTTTTCATGTTGGCCAATTTATTGCAGAGTCACCTAGGTGGCATAATGAATAAATCCCCGAGCTTGGAGTCAGGAAGACTCAGCTAGTAAGCTGTGTGATCTGGGCAAGTCATTTAACCTCTCTTTGCCTCAGTTTTCTCAACTGTAAAATAGAGATTGCAATGCTGTGAGGATGTAATGAGATAATGTATGTAAAGTGCTATATAAATGTCCATTTGCTCATCCTCATGAGTGTGATATTAAAGTTCAAAGTTGATTTGGTTTTATTTTATTTTATTTATTTATTTTTTACTGCTAATGATTTAAAAGACAGGCTTTTACTTTTTAACAGTTTAACAGACTCAGAGTTTCAGAGCTGAAAGGTAACACACGGCATCTAGTCTGTTCCCATACCTGAACACAAAATACTGTGATCACATTCTTGACACTGAGCCTTTACCAGCCATTTCAACCAAATTCAGAATCTGCATAATTGTTATGCAAATCTTTCCTTTATGTTCCATAAAAACAGCAAGATACACTTTGTCCAGTGTTTTGTTAAAATCCAGGTGGTTGGTTGTTGTCCTTCATTCTTGAAGACCAAAATGATATCACTAAGTTAGGATGTCTGACTGTAGCTGATCAAATCAATATGAGCTCAGAATGCTCTGCCACAGGTCAGACACAAATAGTCCCTGTGAACGTTTGGAGTGGCTTCTCTAATTTTGCACATCTTGTGTTTCCTTTGCGCTATTTCAATTCTGTTTTCTCATAGAGCACAATGCCTTCTCTAATGAGAGCACACCATACTAAGTAGTCTTGTGCCAGTGTCTCCCATGTTGTGCAATCAGTTCTAAGAGAGAATTTAAGTTTTTAAGAGAGACCTTGAGAGTGTTCTTGTATTGCTTCTTCTGACCCCCTAGTGAATACTTGCCTTGGGTGAGTTCTGAACAAAACAATATTTTTGGCAAGCATACATTTGGCATTCAAACACTGTGGCCAGTCCCAGTGGAGTCGTGTTATCTGCAGTAGAGTTGGAATGCTTGGCAGTTTAGTTTGAGAAAAGACCTCAGTGTCTGGATCTTATCCTGCCAGATGATCTTCAGAATCTTCTCAAAACAAATGGAAGTGATTCAGTTTTCTGGCATGGTGCTAATATACTGTCCAGATTTCACAGACATACAACAATGAGGGCAGTACAATGGATCTGTAGACCTTCAGTTTGGTAGTCAGTCTAATATCTGTTCTCTCCCACACTTTCCTTTGAGCTAGCTCTGGCAATGCATGTGTCAATCTCATTATCAATGAGGACATCCCTGGAAAATATACTGGCAAGATAAGTGAACTTATCCACAGCATTCAAGACTTCATCATACTATAACTGATGGTTCCACATATGGATGGTGTGGTGCTGGCTGATGGAGGAGCTGTGTTTCCTTGGTGTTAATTGTTAGGCCAAAATGAACACAAGCATCAGAGAATTGATCCATACTTTGTTGCATCTCAGCTTCAGAGGCTGCAATAAGTGAACAATCAACTGGAAACAAAAAATCATGCACCAATACTCCCTCCACTTTTGGCTTCAGCATTGAAGATGATCTGTTGAGGACACTATGGGAGTGTTCAGCCCATCTCTCCAGAACCATGTTCTTATCATTAATCAGTATGGCTCCATCAGCACTTAATAGTTAAGATGCACCAGCAGATCTTTGGCCCACAAATAGCTTTTAGTGAATCAAAAATGCTTCTAATTGTTGCTATCAGCATAAAACTGAATTTTATCTGCCTTTTTACTGAGCCAAGAATCCTATATCTCTCTAAGCTTTGATTGTATGTTACTTTTTATGTAACTGAATGCTAACTTCTTAGAGATGGATGAATTATCCTGCTGGTACGTCCTTTGGAGTTCTCGTTTTTTCATCTAGCAGCTTCTGAATTTCCCCATCATTTTCATCAAACCAATCTTGATGTTGATGAGTATTCTAATTCAAATGAGCAAATATAGTGCTGAAGACCAAATTTCTGAAAGTTGCCCACTTTTCTTCTGCTCCATTGTTGCCAACTGTGTGTTGTCTCAACTCACCCTCCAAGTTGGCAACAAACTCTTCCTTCTCAGAGAAACGCTCTAATCTGTTGACATTGATTCTTCTAGTAGTCTTTTTGCCTTGGAGCCACCACTTTTGTTGAAAGTGAATATTCAGCTTGGAGAGAATAAATCTACAACCAGTCCAGCAGACACCACATATTGCCTTGTTCACTCTTACATCCTGTATGTCTCTTCTTACAATCATACAATCAATGTTTTTTGTGAGAATGCATCCATGATGTTTTATTGTGTTTAGGTAAACAGAGTACAGAGAAGGTCATGAGATGCATAAGTCTCAATAGTAAATGATTATTGCAGTTGCAGTTCCCAGCTCCATTTCTCCCGAGGATTCCCTGCCATTTCTGGTAGTGTGAGCCTATCCTAGCAGTAAAGTCACCCAGAATTATAAGCTTGTCTTTTTCTTTTTTATCCAAATAACTATTTTATTTTTTAAATTAATTTTATAATTATAATTTTTTTTGATAGTACAGATGCATAGGTAATTTTTTTTTACAACATTATCCCTTGTACTCCCTTCTTTTCTGAATTTTTCCACTCCTTCCCTCCACCCCCTCCCCTAGATGGCAGGCATTCCCATACATATTAAATATCTTATAGAATATCCTAGGTACAATATATAGGTGCAGAACCGAATTTTGTTGTTGTTGCAAAGGAAGAATTGTATTCGGAAGATAAAAATAATCTGGGAAAAAAAACAAAAAAATGCAAACAGTTTACACTCATTTCCCAGTGTTCCTTTTCTGGGTGCAGCTGGTTCTGTCCATCATTAATCAATTGGAATTGGATTAGCTCTTCTCTATGTTGAAGAAATCCACTTCCATCAGCATACATCCACATACAGTATCATTGTTGAAGTGTATAATGATCTCCTGGTTCTGCTCGTTTCACTCAGCATCAGTTGATGTCAGTCTCTCCAAGCCTCTCTGTATTCATTCTGTTGGTCATTTCTTACAGAACAATAATATTCCATAACCTTCATATACCATAATTTACCCAACCATTCTCCAATTGATGGGCATCCATTCAGTTTCTAGCCACAACAAAAAGGGCTGCCACAAACATTTTGGCACATACAGGTCCCTTTCCCTTCTTTAGTATTTCCTTGGGATATAAGCCCAGTAGTAGCACTGCTGGATCAAAAGGTATGCACAGTTTGATAACTTTGGGGCATAAAGCTTGTCTTATTTTAGCACATTAATGATAAAGTTCTCCAGGTCTTCTTTATGAATTTTTTTGTTGATTTTTTTTTTTTTTTTTTTAACCTCATCAGGATTCATCAAGGTCTAAACAAAGGCATTGATAATGGTAGCATGGCATTTTCCTGCAAGTGCATTGTCATGAGCCTGTCATTTACTTCTTTTGGGGGGCACGTGAGCTTGTTTACCAGATTAGTTTTGATTGCAAAACATACACTGGCTTCACGGCTGTCTCTTTCACTGGCCACTCCAGAAAAAATGTATATCCAGCTCCTACTTCAGTAAGGTGGCCTTCATTTGCTAGCCTTACTTCACTCAGAGCTGCTATTTGGATGTGATACCTACTGAGTTCTCTCATAACGAGAGCTGTTCTTTCAGGTCTATTAGATTTTGTGTTGTCTCTAAGTGTATGCACATTCCGTGTACCGATGGTGAGAGGAATAAGCTTTTCAGAAGCTTTTGTACTTTTTTTAGTGTCCCAACTGCAGAGTGGGTTCCCCAGCTGCCCTGTAATCAGGCCAGATTTAGGTAAGCAGAAAGACCCTTCCTCACACATGGAGATAAGCACTGAAATCCTTAAAAGCCTTCTCAAACACCCACGGGGCTGCTGAATCCCATTGCGGCTTTGTGAGAAGACCGCCCTATGGTCTATGTGCAGGGTTGTGACTACAGCTCCCAGTGTATTTACCCCTGCTGTTTTGTTACTCTTTATTGCCACAGGGCTCTGAGACAGGTAGAAATGGTAACTAATTGGTAAAGTGGCATCATTGTGTTGATGAGAAGAGATAAATTATTCATAGTTGATCATTGCACAATGTTATTATTGTGTACAATGCTCTCCTGGTTCTGCTCACTTTAGTCTGCATCAGTTCATATAAATCTTATCAGTTTTTTCTGAAATCTGTCTGCTTTTCCTCCCATATAGCACAATAGTGTTCCATTATAGTCCTGCACCACAGCTTGTTCAGCTCTTCCCTAGTTGATGGGCATTCTCTCAACTTCTGGTTCTTTGTTACCACAAAAAGAATTGCTATAAATATTTTTGTACACATAGTTTTACCTACCTAGATAGAGCATTAGTATCCTTAGAGAGAACAGTTTTAATATAGAGGTAGTGTCAGATGGTAGATTTCAAGAAGCTGAGAAGTGAATAGGAGATGATAAAATGAAGACATAAATAAGTGTGGATAAGTCCCACCCCACTCCCATTTGTAAGGATTTCAGCTGTGTTTGAATCTCAGCTCTTTCTTTTATTATGGTGGGATCATGGGCGAGTCATTTCACTTGTATTGACCTTAGTTTCCTCATTCATAAAATGAGACGTTTGGGATACACAAGTACTCTTCAGCTTCCAAAATTTATGGATTGGGTTTGCTTTCCAACTCTAAATACTATTTTTCATTGAACTCTCATGGCCTTAGAATAGCTCTGATCTTTGCTTTAGACACTTTAGACTTCACCATCCCTGGGTGATTTTCCTTTTGCCACCTTTCTTTATCTCTTTGTTAGCACTTTAGCCCATCCATCCAAACATATTCTCTATTTGGGAGGGAAAGCAATGGTAAGAAGATTTTCTGGTAAGAAGATTTCCTCCATATATTGCTGTTGTTCAGTTGTTACAGACATGCCTAACTCTTTGTAACTCCATTGGGATTTTTCTTGGTAAAGATATTGGAGAGGTCTGCTATTTCCTTCTCCAGCTCATTTTATAGATGGGGAAACTGAGGCAAACAGTCTTAAGTGACAATTATTAAATGTCTGAGCCCAGATTTAAACTCAGGAAGATGAGTTTTCTAGACTTTAGGCTCATCACTCTGCACTTATTGCACCATTTTGGGCAGCTATTATTTTGATTGGTTATTTAGAGAACATGGCCAGAAAAGGGAAGTTTCATATTAGAGTTACCCAGTTTCTAAAAAGAGGATAAAGAAAGTATTATTATATCATAAAATCTACTTTTTTAAAGGAACTAGATTCTCCAGTTTTCCTTTTGACCATGGGCATATACTTTTCTTCCATTTTTATCTATATTTCAATTTCCCTGATACAATAGGTAAAAGTAGTGGCTCCCTGTGTTGAAAGAAAAGAAGGTCTAATATTTATCAGAAAGAATATCAGAAAAAATTTAGTTATCCTTGAGTTAAAGGGATACTCAGTGAAGGCCAAGATCAGGATGATCAAGTATCCCTTATTATCTCAGAGGCATTAAGATGCTAATAAGTTATATGGCTTGGTAAAGATGAATGGAAAGAGGGGAGAGGAGGGAACCAAGAACACAAGAGGCTCTAGGAAGAAAGAATGGAGATTCCAGTAGAACAATAGGAAGAAAACAAGATTAGGTTATGTGGGATAGAAAAAGTAGAGACTATAGGATACATTTCTGTATATCTTAATATTCTGAGATCATTATATAAGCTCTTAGGAACCAAAAAATCCAAGACATTTTCCAAAAAATCAAATTAGCTTCCATTAATTTAACCTAGAGTTAAGGTATGAAAACCACACTGAACACGCCCTGTAATTGGCAGACGCTTCATAATACCGGGTGCAGATATTTCTTTGTTCTTGTGTTCATTGAGGCTCACCCAGTTTCACTTTTTTCTGAGGGATGGTTTCTGTTGAAGGCCTCAGGGTAAGAGGTTGCTGTTCATGGTTTCTCCTGGCCCAGTATCAGGTTTTTGCAGTCTCGATCATTGTTTAAGCTCATAAGTAACTGTACCTCTCAACTTTGTCACTTTCATTGTTCTTCTGATACCCAAACAGTAGAACTGACTAATTTGGAGGATGTAAGTTGACACCTGAGTTATTATTTACATGCATCTTCCTTAGTAATCACCAAGTTTCAAAGTGCAGAATCTCAGAGTTAAAAGAAGTCATTTAATCTAACATGTACTTATATAGGAATCTCCAACAAATGATCATCCAACATTTTCTTTAAGGACTCTAATGAAAAATTTTGGAAGTTCTTATTATTAGACATATATTATTATTAGTATATATATATATATATATATATATATATATATATATACTACTATACATATATATATATATATATATATGAATATATATGTGTGTGTGTGTGTGCTACACACACTATACACACACACACACCCACACACACATATATTGCTATTAAATAGAGATAGCCACATGGCACAGTTGATAGAGCACTGAGCCTGGAGTCAGGAAGTTGTAGGTTCAAATTCAGTCTCAGACATTTACTAGCTACGTGAATCTGGGAAAGTCATGTAAATTCTGCCTCAGTTTCCTCAGTAAAGTATGGGATATGTGGCACAGTAGATAAGAGTGCTATACCTGAAGTCAGGAAAATTCATCTTCCTGATTTCAAGTTTGACCTCAGATTAAGTAGCTATGTGACTCTGGGGACTTGAGTTTCATCATTTGTAAAATGAGCTAAAAAAGGATATAGCAAAGTACTTCAGTATATTTGACAACAAAACCCGAATGTGATTATGAAGAGTCATACAGAATTGTAACAATTGAACCAAAAAAAAAAAAGTGGATATTACCTACCTTTCAGAGTTGTTATGAGTATCAAATGAAATTTTTACAAAGCACTTAGCATAATGACAGGAGCAGAGTAGGTGCTTAATAAATACTTATTTCATTCCTCTCTTTTAAATTTTTTCTCTCTACAATTCTCATGCTTTGTCCTTCATTCTGGAGCCAAAGCAACTTTCACTGGAGAAATTCTTCAATTAAATGCTCAGCCATTCATGACCAATTTTTGGCTCTAATTATTTAACCAGTTCCAATTCATCTAATTATATTGTTCCTATTTCTCCAACTTGTTCACAAACATAGCAAGAAAGGCTTTATTAAAAACTTTGTTGAAATCCAAGTGCCCTATATCTTTGCCATTCTCTAGTTCTATCAGCCTAGAACTACTGTCCAAGAAAAAAAGAGATTAATCTTATCTGTTCTTGATGGAACTAGATCTTAGTAATTACTGTTTCCTTTTCTAGAAGGCATCATAAACACTCTGTGCAATACTGAAGTCTAGAAATTTATTAGAAATAGGATATGTTCATTGGCTTATTATTTTCAGACTATATGCTTTAAAAGAAAAATTGGGATGATATTTGCCCTTTTCCTGTCCTGTCAAACTTTACCTGTTCAGTGACAGTGACTTAGCAAGCCCAGTTGTAATTTCTTAAATATGTTTTATTTCATTAAATAATTTCAAATTATACATAAAAATTTTGGAATCATATTAGCCAATTGTTTGTCTTTTTTATTGTTTTTGAAAAATAGATTGGTTTTATTTATTTGTTCAATTTTTTAAACTTTTAATTTATTAATATCTCCTTAGATTTTCAAAATTTCCATTCTGCTGTTTAATTGGGAATTAAATTTTTTCTAGTTTTTTTTTTTTTTTTAGTTGCTTGCAAATTCATTTATCTACTATTTCTCTTTTATTGATGTACATGTTTAGAGATATAAATTCTTCTCTAAATACTGCTTTGGCAAAATCCACAGATTTTGGTTTGTGGTTTAATTCATTAGTGTCATTTTCTTTAATGAAATTATTAATGGTTTTTATAATTTATGTTTTGACTCATTCATTTTTATTTTAGGATTTTATTATTAGTTTCCAATTATCTTTTAAGGTCTCCCTTAGCCCTTTATTGAATATAATTTTTTTTTATTGTGTTATGGTCTGGAAAGAGTGCATTTAATATTTTTGCTTTTTTTTTTTTTTTTTTTCATGGTCAATTTTTATGATGGTACTATATACGGCTGAGAAAAAGTATACTCCTTTATATTTTCATTCAACTTTCTCCAGAGGTCTATCATCTGTAACTTTTCTAAAATTCTATTTGTTTCCTTAACTTCTTTTTTGTTTAATTTTGTTTTTAATTAATGGAATAAAACCAGCATTTCCACAACACAGTATGATAATAACAAAAAATATTATAAAAATATAATAATTGCACATGAAATTGCATTTTTTACAATCTTTTAAAATATACATTAATATATTTTAAATAACATTGTCATGAACATTTTTTCTACTCTCCCCCCTCCAGATGGCTACCATCTATAGATCTATTTATCAGTTCTTTCTTTAGATGCTATCCCCTATTAGCATAGTTTTATTTTCTGTTTTCTCTTTCTTTTTATTAATAATCAACTCCACAATATGTTTTTCTTGTTGATTTTTCCATTAAATAATGAAATTATCTTCAAGAAAAGCCAAAAATTACCAGCTAGTCTGCTTTTGACAGAAAGTTCCAATGTGAAAGCAGATAATTGAAGTTCTTCATAAATGCTTTATCATGGCTCCAAGCCAGGCTTGTGATCTGTCTTTGAAAGTTCTCTTTCTGTCTAGGTATCTGTACAAGACTTTTTTTTTCCCCTTTGATTTTCACTGTTTTTAAAACAGTGTTAACAATCAAACTCAGTAGAAATGGGGGTCCCTTGTCCATGCTTATGGATTTCTTCAGGTTGCATATTGACTTCATTTTAAACCGTGATGATATTTATATTTATTGTGTTTTTATTTCTTTTTTTTTTAGTTTATTTTTTAATGCACATTGTTTTATGAATTATGTTGAGAGAGAAAAATCAAAGCAAATGGGAAAAACCATGGGAGAGATTAAAAAAAAAAAAAAAAGAAATGCGTATGGCATGTGTTGATTTACATTCAGTCTCCTTAGTTCTTTCTCTGGTTGCAGATGGCATTTTCTATCCAAAGTCTATTGGGATGCCTTTGGATCACTGAACTACTGAGAGGAACCAAGCCTTTTTTAGTTGACATTCATACATTCTTGTTGTTATTGAGTACAATGTATTCCTGGTTCTAATTGTTTCACTCAGCATCAGTTCATGTAAATATTTCCAGGCCTTTCAATAATCAGCTTACTCATCATTTTTCATAGAACAATAATATTACAATAATATGCTATCATCTTTATATACCATAATTTGTTCAGCAATTCCCCAATTGATGGGCATCCACTCCTTTTCCAACTCTGCTACCATAAAAAGAGCTGCTACAAACATTTTTGCATATGTGGGTCCTTTTCCCTCCTTTATGATTTCTTTGGGATACAGATTTAGTAATGGCATTGATGGGTCAAAGAGGATACACAGTTTTATATCCCTTTGGGTGTAGTTTCAAATTGCTCTCCAGAATGGTTGGATTATTTTACAACACCAGCAATGCATTGGTATCCCTGTTTTCCCACATCCCCTCCAATATTTGTCATCTTTTCCTGTCATCTTAGCCAATCTGAGGTGTGGGGTGATATCTCAGAATTTTTTTAATTTACATTTCTCTGATCAATAGTGATTTAAAGCATTTTTCATTTGGCTTTAATATCATCATCTGTTCATATCCTTTGACCATTTATCAATTGGGGAATGACATGTATTCTTATAAATTTGACACAGTTTTTTATAAAGAGTGATAGTTTTACTTCCTCATTGCCTATTTTAATTCCTTTAATTTCTTTTTCTTTTCTTATTGCTAAAGCCAATATTTCTAGTACAATGTTGAATAATATTAGTGATAATGGGCATTCTTATTGAGAATGTGCCCAAATTCTCTCCATTACAAATAGTGCTTGCCATAGATTTTAGATAAATATTGCTTATTATTTTAAGGAAATCTTTCTTTATCCCTATGTTATGTAGTGTTTTTAATAGGAATGGGTGCTGTATTTTGTCAAAAGCTTTTTCTGCATCTATTGAGATTATCATATGATTTCTGGTTTTGTTATTGATATGGTTGATTATGATAATAGTTTTCCTGATGTTGAACCAGCCCTACATTCATAGCATAAGTCCCACTTGTTCATAGTGTATTATCCTGCTGATAATCTCTTTGCTAATATTTTATTTAAAAATTTTACATCAGGAAAATAGGTGGTACAGTAGATAGAGCACTAGCTCTGAAGTCAAGAGGACCTGAGTTCAAATCCAGTCTCAGACACTTAATATTGTGTGACCTTGGGCAAATTATTTAATCCCAATTGCCTCAAGGGAGAAAAATAAAATTTTTGCATCAATATTCATTAGGGAGATTAGTTTATAATTTTCTTTCTCTGTTTTGGTCTTTCCTGGTTTAGGTATCAGTGCCATATTTATGTCATAGAAGAAATTTGGCAGTACTCCTTCTTTACTTATTTTCCCAAATAATTTGCATAGTATTGGAATTAATTCACATGTGAATCCATCTAATACTGGAAATTTTTTTTAGGGAGTTCATTGATGACTTGTTCAATTTCTTTTTCTAAAAAGTGACTATTTAACTATTTTATTTCCTCTTCTGTTAATCTCGGCAGTTTACATTTTTGTAGATATTCACCCATTTTGGATAGATTGTCAGACTTGCTGCCACAGTGTTGAGCAAAATATCTCCTAATTATTTCTTTAATTTCTTTTTCATTGGTGGTAAGTTCCCACCTTTCATTTTTGATGCTGGTGATTTTTCCTTCTTTCTTTCTTCTTTTGATCAAATTTACCAAATTTAATTTAATTTTCTCTATTTTATTTATGTAGCTATTTAAAGATATAAAATTTCCCCTAAGAACTTCTTTGGCTGCATCCCACAGGTTTTAGTATGTTGTCTTATTATTGTCATTTTCTTGGATGAAATTATGGATTGTTTCAGTGATTTGTTGTTTGATCCACTTGTTCTTTAGAATTCAATATTTAATTTCCAATTGGTTTTTAGTTTATCTTTTCTTGGCCCTTCATTGAATATAGTTTTTATTACATTGTAGTCTGAAAAGAAAGCATTTACTATTTATACTTTTTGCATTTGATTGTGAGGTTTTTATGCCCTAATATATGGTCAATTTTTGTGTAGGTGCCATGTATTGCCAACAAAAAGGTGTATTCCTTTCTGTCCTATTCAATTTTCTCCAGAGGTCTATCATATCTAGGTTTTCTAAGATCCTATTAAACTCCCTAATTTCTTTTTTGTGTATTTTTGTGGTTAGATTTACATGATTCTGAGAGGGAAAGGTTGAGGATAGTTTTGTTTTCTATCTCTTTTCTGTAACTGGCTTAAAAGCTTCTCTTGGAATCTGCCTGCTCTACCACTTGGTGCATACACATTTAATATCATTACTACTTCATTAGTTATGGTACCCTTTATCAAGATGTACTTTTTCTCCCTATCTTTTCTAATAAGATCTGTTTTTTACTTTTGCTTTATATGAGATCAGAATTGCTATCCCTGATTTTTTTTTTACTTTAGCTGAAGCATAATAAATTCTGTTCCATATAGATAAATTCTGTACCACAAAGATAAATACATTTATCTTTATGTTGTATGTGTCTCTGCTTCAAATGTATTTCTTGTAAACAACATATTGTAGGATTCTGTTTTTTAATCCACTCTGCTATTTGCTTCCATTTTATGGGAGAGTTCCTCCCATTCACATTAGCAGTTATGATTATCAGCTTTGTATTTTCCTGCAATCTATTTTCTCCTCTGGATATACTTTTGTTCTGTTTTCCCATCTGTCCTTAGTCATATTTTTTTTTACCCCCCACACATTATCTCATCTCCTATTACCTACCTCCTTCTCTTACTAATTTTTTTTTTAACCCACTCCACTCACTACTTTATCTTCTATCACCCCTTCCTCCCATCTCTTACCTTTTTCCCTAGTTATTCTGCTCCCTTCTATCCTGTCCCTCTTTTTTCTTTTTCTCTTTCTCATATTTCTTTGTAGGGCTAAATAAATTTCTATATCCAACTGAATGATTAAGTTATTCCTTTTTAAAGCCAAAACTAATGAAATGAAGCTTGAGACAATGCTCATTCCCTTCTCTTCTTTCCCTTGATTATAACAGTTTGCATCTCTTCATGTAAACTAATTGTCACATTTCCTCTTTTTCCAGTACAGATTGTTTCCTACCCCTTGATGCCTTTTTCTTTGATGTCATCACATCAGAGTCCATTTACAACCACACACTCAGTCCATGTGATGTCCCCCTTTGTCTGCCCTCCATGCTAAACAGTTTGCAAGAGTTACAGATAGTTTTCCTATCTACTGTTTAAAAAACAGTTTAACTTTTAAATATATATGTATTTATATTTATATCCCCCCCTTTTACCTTTCTATATGGTTCTCTTGAGTCCTTTGTTTGCAGATTAGATTTCTTGTTTCATTTGGTTTTTTCAATAGAAGGGATTTAAAATCTCTTACTTCATTGAAGCTCCATCTCCTCTCCTGAAAGATGTTGCTGAATTTCGTTGGGTAGTTAATTCTTGGTTGTAACTCCAGGTCCTTTGCCTTTTGAATATAATATTCCAGGCACTCAGACTCTTTATTGTAGAAGCTGCTAGATCCTGAGTAACCTTGACTGTTGCTTCTTGATATTTGAGTTGTTTTTGTCTGGCAGCTTGTAGTATTTTTTCTTTGAAGTTATAGTTTGGGAGTTTTGCAATAATATTCCTTGACATTTTCCTTGTGGGATCTCTTTGCAGAGGTGATAGATGGATTCTTTCAATGAATATTTCCCCCCTCTGTTTCTAGAATATCAGGGCAGTTTTTCTTAATGACTTCTTGTAAAATGTTATCCAGGGTCTTTTTTTTTGGTCATGACCCTCAGGTAGGCCAATTTTTTAAAAATCATCTCTTCTGGATCTATTTTCCAGGTCGGCTGCTTTGCCAACGAGGTGCTTCGCATTTTCTTCCATTTCTTCATTCTTTTTAGTTTGTTTGATTCATCTTGCTGCCTCACAAAGTCATTAGTTTCCATTTGCTCTGTTCTAGTTTTTAATGTGTGATTTTTTCAGTTATCTTTTGTATTTCTTTTTCCATTAGGTTCATTCTACTTTTTAAGGATTTGTTCTCTTCATTCAATTTTTTCCCTTCTTTTTCCAAATTGTTGACTCTTTCATGCATACCTCTCATTTGTTTTCTCTTTTTTTTTTTTCTACCTCTCTCATTTGCCTTTTGAAATCTTTTATGAGCATTTCCAAGAAGCCTCTTTGGGCTTGAGATCAATTTATCTCACTCTTTGAAATTTCTTCTGGGGACATTCCGTCCTCTTCTGAGTTTGTGTTTTGGTCTGCCCTGTCAATTTTCACCTTAATGAGAATGACCTTTTTTGCAGTTTTTTTCAGTTTATCTTGAGCTGGAGAGTGGTTTCATTCCATCAGATTCTGTTCAGGAGCTTGGTTTCATGTGATTTTTTCAAGGGAAACTGGGAGAGCTCGAGCAGCTTCCTGACTTTTTTCCTCCATCTTGGCTCCATCCCATGTTTTTATTTCTTTTGTTAACTATTTCCCAATAGCATTTTCATATACTTCATGGCTATGTCTCTCAACTCCTCCAATTGGTTAGGCTAGATCTCTTTCTAAAGCAAGGATACTGTCTCTAAGACTTGATTGGACTAGAGCTTAAGACACATCTAGTCTTCCTAGTCACTTAAGATCATAAAGGCATGTAGAAGGGCCCTTCAGAGTTGACAGATATTCTAAAGCCTTGAATGGCATCATATCTTGCTAATGATATTCATTTTAGAATGGAGATGGGAAAGTATCTGTTTACCTGACCTAAGTAATATCCTTATTTTGTATTCTTTCTATGCTATGATTAGGCAAACCTTTTTTAAAATGTCAAATGGTCATTTTAATCCAATAGCAGAACCAAACTACCATGAGGAAGGACTAAATCAAATCCAGGCTATGACAACTAGAATAGTTAGCAGCTAGAGCAAAATAGTATTGTAATGCCTTTGGCTCAAATTGTTGTTAAATATACCATAAAACCTTAAATGAGTTATTTCACCTTTGATTGCCTCAGCTTGCTTATCTGTAAAATGAGTATAATAAAATAGTACTTGCCTCCCATAGTTGTTGGGAAGATCAAATAAAATAATTGTAAAATGATTAGCACAATGATCAACACTTAGTAAGTGTTACATTAATTATTATTGTTTATTATAATTTCAATTATTATTATTATATTGAGAACTGACAGGCTTTGTCAGGACTTGATAGTCTATGACTGTGAGTTGAAAATACATCTTCAGCCCGTAGTTTTCACTGTAAAATGTCCTGTGTTCTTTTTTTTTTTTTTCTTTGGAATTGGGCAATTGGGGTCAAGTGACTTGTGAAGGGTCACACAGCTAGGGAGTGTTAAGTGTCAGAGACCAAATTTGAACTCAGGTCCTCCTGACTTCAGGGCTGGTGCTCTATCCACTGCACCACCTAGCTGCCCCTTCCTGTGTTCTTTTAAGAACAGAACTATAAGATAGAAGATAGAGAGCAAAAGTGACCATGAAACTTATAAATCAGATACAAGAATATTCTGGATTTAACCTGTTACTGCCACCCAGAGTATGATTTCATCCACAGAGAAAATAAAGGAGGGACTTTTACCAAGTAAGTGGAGAGGTTAAGTAGCAATCTGATGATTAATTAATAATAATTACCACTGAAGATATGGGCCAGTGGAATCAATGTGGAAGCTTTCTTGATGATAGATTACTATTGATTTGGGCAGCTCTGAGATTCTTTTTGCAGAGGCAGTTAAATCAGGTAGAGCCTTTTCAGTGGTCCTCAGACTTTTTAAATAGGGGCCAGTTCACTGTCCCTTAGACTGTGGGAGGGCTGGACTATAGTAAAAACAAAAGCTCACACTGTCTCCGCCCCTCAACCCATTTGCCATAACCTTGGGGGCCGCATAAACGTCCTCAGCGGCTGCATCTGGCCACAGGCCATAGATTGAGAACCCCTACTTGAGATGGAGAACTTCCTTCATCTTCACATAGATACTTAAGATGGGAAACTGTGCATTTCTGGACCAAAAGATGAATTTCTGTTATAGTTGGTTTTCTACAGAGGCTCTGCAAAGAGGTAGTGGTATGATATTTCTAAAAGAAATGGATTTAATTGATTGTGGCTATGGAGTACCACTTCCCTAGTGGTTGGCCATATCTTTGAAAGGGACAATTACTAACTGCTGCCCTCTAGGTAGATTTCCTATCCAAATAATATCAAGCTTTAGTTATGGGTCTTCTTTGCCACCAATACAGGAGCAATCAGTTCATCTGATTAAATTTTAGTGGGAAATACATTGTTGGTAGAACTGTGAATAGATTCACTGATTCTGGAGAGCAATTTGGAACTATGCCCAAGGGGCTATCAAACTGTGCATACCCTTTAATCCAGCAGTGTTACTACTGGGCTTATATCCCAAAGAGATCTTAAAGGAGGGAAAGGGACCTGTATGTACAAGAATGTTTGTGGCAGCCCTCTTTGTAGTAGCCAGAAACTGGAAGTTGAATGGATGTCCATCAATTAGAGAACAGTTGGGTAAATTATGGTATATGAATGTTATGGAATATTATTGTTCTGTAAGAAATGACATAAGACATGATAGTTTCAGCAATAAGAGAAGAAAAAATTAATTGAAGAAATTAAAAGAGGTGATGGTAAGACAAAACTATCACTCTTTACAAGATGATATAATGGCATACTTAGAGAATAATGGAGAATCAAATGAAAAACCACTTGAAATAATTAACAACTTTAACAAAGTTATGGGTTATAAAATAAACCCAATATAACAATCCTCATTTTTCTATATAACCAATAAAGCCTAGAGATTAATAGAGAAGTAGAAAGAGAAATTCCAGTTAAAATAATAGTAAATAATATCTGGGAGTTTACCCATCAAGACAAATCCAGGAACTATATGAACACAATTACAAAATAATTTTCATACAGATAGTCAGATTTAAATAATGGGGAAAATATCAATTGCTCATAGATAGGCTGAGCTAATATAATAAAAAATAACAATTATGTCTAATATAATTTACTTATTCAGTGTCATATTAATCAGACTATCAAAAGTTATTTAATAGAGCTAGAAAAAAATTTATCACAAAATTTATCCGGAAGAACAAAAGGTCAAGGATATCAGTGAAATTAATGAAAAAAAGGGGGCTTAGTCATGCCATATTTGAAATATATTAAAAGGTGGAAATCATCAAAACTATTTCATAGAGGCTAAGAAATGGATCAGTACAATAGGTTAGGTACACAAGTCATAGTAGTCAATGGCTATAGTACTGTTTGATAAACCCAAAGACTCCAACTTCTGGAATAGGAACTTATTATTTCACAAAATTGCTGGAAAAACTTGAAAATATTATGGCAGAAATTATGCATAAACTAACATCTCACACTATATATGAAAATAAGACTGAAATGGGTACATGGTTTATATATAAAGAATGACATCATAAGCAAATTAAGAGAGCAAGTAATAGTTTACCTATCAGATCTATGGAGAAGGGAAGAATTTATGATCAAACAAGAGATAGAGAACATTATGAAATGCAAAAGGGACAATTTGGATTAAAAAGGATTTTGCACAAACAAAACCAGTGCAACCAAAATTAGAAGGAAAGCAGAAAGCTGGGAAACAATTTTTATAGCCAGTGTTTCTGATAAAGGCCTCCTTTCTCAAAAAGCATTTCCTTAGACCTGTATGTGCCAAAATGTTTGTGGCAGCTCTTTTTGTTGTAGCTAGAAACTGGAAAATGAATGGATGTCCATCAGTTGGAGAATGGTTGGGTAAATTGTGGTATATGAAGGTTATGGAATATTATTGCTCTGTAAGAAATGGCCAGCAGGAGGAATACAGAGAGTCCTGGAGAGACTTAAATCAACTGATGCTGGGTGAAATGAGCAGAACCAGAAGATCACTGTACACTTCAACAACAATACTGTATGAGGATGTATTCTGATGGAAGTGGATATCTTCAACATAAAGAAGATCCAACTCACTTCCAGTTGATCAATGATGGACAGAGGTAGCTACACCCAGAGAAGGAACACTGGGAAGTGAATGTAAATTGTTAGCACTAATATCTGTCTGCCCAGGTTGCATGTACCTTCGGAATCTAATGCTTATTGTGCAACAAGAAAATGATATTCACACACATGTATTGTATCTAGGTTATATTGTAACACACATGTAAAATGTATGGGATTGCCTGTCATCGGGGGGAGGGAGTAGAGGGAGGGGAGGATAATTTGGAAAAATGAATACAAGGGATAATATTATAAAAAAATTTTTTTTAAAAAAAAGCAGTTCCTTAGTTGTTTCTGAGTCCTAGTTGCTATAGAAAAAAATGACAGATTATATATAAAGTCTTTGTCCAGAGTTCAGAGGGATATATAAATAGCCTTTGTCCAGAATTTCTTTTATGAGTTGAGTGATGCAAGAAGGCTTCTCTAAAAAAGATGGGGAAAAACACAAGAAGATTCCATCATCAAATGAGAATGTACCTTTTAAAATCATGATGACTTATTAAAATCAGATTCCTTATGTTTTTCTATCCTTCCCTAAAAGGATATAATTCTTTTTTTTTTTTTTTTTTTTTTTTATTTTATTTTATAATTATAACATTTTTTGACAGTACATATGCATGGGTAATTTTTTACAACATTATCGCTTGCACTTACTTCTATTCAGATTTTTTCCCTTCCTCCCCCAAACCCCTCCCCCAGATGGCAAGCAGTCTTATATATGTTAAATATATTACAGTATAATTTAGATACAATATATGTGTGTAGAACCGAATTTTTTGTTGCACAGGAAGAATTGGATTCAGAAGGTAAAAATAACAGTTTACATTCATTTCCCATTGTTCCTTTTCTGGATGTAGCTGGTTCTTTCCATCATTAATCAATTGGAATTGGATTAGCTCTTCTCTATGTTGAAGAAATCCACTTCCATCAGCATACATCCTCGTACAGTATCATTGTTGAAGTGTATAATGATCTTCTGGTTCTGCTCGTTTCACTCAGCATCAGTTGATGTAAGTCTCTCCAAGCCTCTCTGTATTTCTCCTGTTGGCCATTTCTTATAGAACAATAATATTCCATAACATTCATATACCATAGTTTACCCAACCATTCTCCAATTGATGGACATCCATTCATCTTCCAGCTTCTAGCCACTATGAAAAGGGCTGCCACAAACATTTTGGCACATACAGGACCCTTTCCCTTCTCTAGTAGTTCCTTGGGGTATAAGCCCAGTAGTAGTATGGCTGGGTCAAAGGGTATGCACATTTTGATAACTTTTTGGGCATAATTCCAGATTGCTCTCCAGAATGGTTGGATTCTTTCACAACTCCACCAACAATGCATCAGTGTCCCAGTTTTCCCACAGCCCCTCCAACATTCATCGTTATTTGTTCCTGTCATCTTAGCCAATCTGACAGGTGTGTAATGATACCTCAGAGTTGTCTTAATTTGCATTTCTCTGATCAATAGTGATTTGAGGATATAATTCTGATAGCAATTTTCTGCCTATCGGTCCAATGGATCCCACTTATGAAATTCTGGTTCCTAAGGCATTTCTTTTGCCTGCTTCACCAGTAATTCCCCCTTCTCCCTTCCTGCCAAGAGAGATTTATGCAATTGGACTTCAGCAGCCATTATTATTAAATAGTAAAAGAGGATACCTTCCTTGCAGAATGGAATTTCTGACAAGTCTTTGTATTGGGCTGGGCTGTGAATTTCGTAGCTGGCATGAAAAGGATAGTTCATTTATGCTGATCCCTTGGCAGTGGTCATGGGTCTGGCTAAGTGGTCTGGGGCGATCAAAGATTTTTCCCTTTGGTGTCCAAACCAATGGAAAAAATTTGTAGATGCTTCCCACCTTACATAGTGTTTGTTGAGATATGTCAGCATCCATTAAGAAACATTATATCTCTTCTACTAAATTAAATAATCAGGGTGAAGCTGTTATAAGTGTAGCACTGATTGGGAAGTTGATCTATTGACAATCTGGACATGGAATCCATGAAAACATGTTACAATGGGCACTAGACATTGCTCTGCCAACTAAGGCCAAGATAGCTAGCTACTCCTACCCAAATGGGCTTTTTATGCCATTTTCTGTGCTCTTGATTTACGTTATTCTTACCTTCTCCACAACTGGAAAATTGATCCTTTTACTTAAACTCAGGGAAAGAGTTTTGACCCTTCTAATTAAGAGCTTCATTATCATGCTCCTGATTAGCAAGTTTGGCTGTCCCACCTCCCACAAGTCACATCCCTGACAAAGCAATATCACCTTAGGGAGGATGAGGGATTTCTACTTCAGCATTTGCTAAGATGCAGCCATCAACAATTCTATCATCGGGATAGTGAACAAAGGGATGGCCTAACTAAAGGAATGGCAGTAGAAGATATGTATTCCATTCATTGGTAGTGATGATAAATCACTGGGGAAACACTGATTTTTCATATCAGACCTGAAATCTCCTTGCTTTGGGAACTTTCATCAAGGGAACTTTTTCTACCAATGTATCAACCAACATCTGTTCTTTAATTTATGATCTTATAGCATTGTCTATGACACTTAAGAGAGAGATTAAATAATTTTCTCAGGTCATACTTGAATTGATTCTTATTCACTGAACCATACTCTGTGGAAACAGGTAGCCATAGATTAATTTCAACTAGTTTTGCAAACCTGAAGTTTTTGGGAAGATATCATGGCTATTGTCTACTGTATCACCCCCAGGATCAAAAATAAAATCCTTTGAATGTTTGGCTTCTAAACCTCTTTACAAAATCTAAACCATGACTAGTTTTCTAATTTACTACTTTAATCCCCACCAAAATACTCTGCAATCCAGTGACCTTCTTAGTGTGTTTCAAATTAAGAAGTCCATCTTCACACTCTAGATGTTTTCATTGGCTGTTTCCTCTTCCTAGAATATCTTCCCTTATTCTATCTCCTAGGTTCTTAGGCTTTCCTCAAATTCTGGCTAAATCTTATCTTTTATGGGGAATATTTCCTGATTTTCCTTAACATTAGTGCCTTCTTGCTATTATCTTTAATTTATCTTATATTTAGATTGCTTGCACATAGCTGTTTGCATGTGATCTCTCCCATTAAAGTGTCAATTTTGCCTTTCTTTTTACCTTCATTCCCTAGTATAGTTCCTGGCATATAGTGCCAGCATAGATTATTGATCGACTAGAAAAGTTAAAAATTGTTTACAGGGTATTGCATTTTTTACAACACAGTTCTTTCTATTTTCATCAGTGTGGATTCCCTAAGATAATGTGAAGTAGAAAGGGACAGCAGTTGTGGGGTTAGGGAACCTTGTATGACAAAGTCATATAGATTAACTACAGGCAATCAAAAGTGATGTAGGGTTGTGGCCCTTGTGGCAGCCTATAACTACGTGTAAAGATAGTGAATGAGATAAGCCTCTGTAAAAATTTAATGATAGCTATCCTGGAGGGGGGAGTAATAAAGATGGCTCAGATAGAGAAAAAAAATCAGTGATAATGTGGCTGTGGGTGCCAAAGGAGGAGAGCCCTGGATTTGGGAATTGAACCTGGTGGTTCTTCCCTTCACTCTCTGGTCAGCCCTGACCAATTGATAATTGATAAACAAATATGGTACTTGTAGATGGCTCCCAAACAGTGGCCCATTTTTAAATCAGAGAAAACTTTGAGAGTTAGAAGGGACTTTGGTCAGCTTGGTTAATTTTACCACTCCCTAGCTGGTAGAGCAGCTTAGATCACCTAAGGGGTGGAGGGAGGGTGGCTGGAGAGGTCTAATTGCCTCAGTGGAACAATGTGACATTTAGTCTTAGAAAACTATACTTACTTTGCTTGCTGCTCCAAAACAAAGAGGGACTAGTAATGATCTGATGCTCTTAGAAATTTTGCCTAGGGCCTTAGCATCATGGGAATGTGTGAAGGATGTTTGACTCTGAATAGGACACTTTCCTAGAGAAGGACACAGTATCATGTGTTCTCAGTATCAAAATTCCCACAGGCTATTTCTGAATTTTCATGCAAGGTATGTCCACTCATGTATATTCTTGCCCATCCATTCTATCTCTGATACTTAGTCCCCAACTTGAGGTTGAAGATTTTGCAAAATAACACAAAACAACAAAAATAGTTTTCAATTAAACAAAGACTTAAAATACAGACTTGGTTATTTTATAAAAACCTTCTAATGTATTTAGCTAATGATAATAAGAGACCTTCACAACTCTCAGACTCTGTGGGATTTCAGCAAATCTTGATATTCTCAGAGTTTTAAAAATTTCTTCTATCAGGCTATTTTTTCCCACAGTAACTCGTTGGGACTATTTAGTATAGTGTAATGCATGAGAAACTGAGCAAGATAGAGATTAAAGAGTATTTAATAATTTATTAAATGGGAGAGATTTACTGGGACCAAATAAATCCATGGTTTGGACCCCGGGCTGATTGTGATATTGTTTCAAAAAATCCAGCCCCTAATGTCAGATATAAGTTTCTTTTATAGGGTGACAAGAACAATGACCTAATGGGGGAGGTACTTGGATGGGAATGACTTAATGGGGGGAGGCACTTAGGATGACATAATGGGAGGTACTGGAGAGGCTCCTGATATTCTAATGATACCTAAAATGGATAGAGACCTTTATCCCATCTAACATTGAGAAGGAATGGTTATAACCTGAGGCCGAGTAACTGAATAGAACAATTAGGGAAACTGGGTCCGTACATTAAAAGGGAACTGTGGCACAACAATAGTTCACCTGGACACGTGGCAAATGAAATAAAGACTTGATAATAAAGATTATAATGAGAAGAGATGAGGTGGAGCCCAGAATTCCATGTTAACCTCTCTAAGTTCTTCTGAAGTTTATCTTATCTTCACAGGGTTAAGAATAATTGACTTGGGAAAGCAGAAAAGATCCTAGAGATAGGAGAAAACTTAATTTCTCTGTTAGTTCGTTCCCAAAGTACAACCAGCATCTATTTTTGTTTTCACCTGGGGGACATTGTGGGTAGGGTGAAAGGATTATCAGCAGTAATATCAACAAACATTAGGTGAGATCCCGTACCTTATACAAGAGACTAAGTAAATTCATTTCAAGAGAGACTGGTCTGAGAGCAAATGTTTTTATGTCTATGAACTTTAGGATCAGAGCAGGGCAGTATTCAAGGTAGATTGTGAAACCTTGTTTTATTAGATTGGACTCTGATACCTAGAAAGGAGGAAGGAATGGGAGAGAGCAAGAGGGAGGAGAAGGAGAGGGAAGGGGAAAGTGTTCATCTTCATTGATCTAGAAAGCTTCTTTTAACTCTCTATTCCAGTGCCTTGTCTACATAGTCTAGAGATGCATAAGTGCTGATCAAAGCTGAAATTTTAAATTTATTGCCCAAAGTTAATCGGATTATTGCTGGCTAAATAGAACCGGGGTACAAGGAATCCTCTTTACAATGGAGAGAATACCATAGGAGGGGGCTGGAATCAATGCAGAAAATCTAGACACAGTCAAATCTCTTTAAAAGTATTAAAAAAAAAAAAAAAAAAAAAACTTGGGGGAGAAGTAAGATGTAACACAATTGGTACTGAAGCAGTGGGAACCAAGGTAGTCAATCTTTTGTTTGGCATTCAAAAGCCTTCATAATATGGACCTTTCCTATCTTTTCAACCTCCTTAATTGCCCTCTTCATTCCATCCTCCCCCAACTCCACCTTGAATTCTGTAATCCTTGTAACATAAGATTCCTAATCGATCCCTACATTTCTTCCTTTCTTTCTCCCTTCTTTCCCTCCTTCCCTCCCTCCCCTCTTTCTTTCCCTCCTTTTCCTTCCTTTCTTCCCTTTCCTTCCTTCCTTTCTTCCCTTTCCTTCCTTCCTTCCCTTTCCTTTCCTTCCTTCCTTCCTTCCTTCCTTCCTTCCTTCCTTCCTTCCTTCCTTCCTTCCTTCCTTCCTTCCTTCCTTCCTTCCTTCCTTCCTTCCTTCCTTCCTTCCTTCCTTCCTTCCTTCCTTCCTTCCTTCCTTCCTTCCTTCCTTCCTTCCTTCCTTCCTTCCTTCCTTCCTTCCTTCCTTCCTTCCTTCTTTCCTTCTCATATGAAATTCCACATCACTATTATGAAATGCTTGCTTTTTTTTTTTTTTGCCTTTATTTTTATTTTTAATTTATGGAATAAAACAAGTATATCCATATCATAGTACAATAAAAAACATGATTGAAACTGCATGAAAACATGAAACTGCAAGTCTGCTATGCACCACTTGGTATTCCTTTCAAATATACAATAAAATTATCATGTGATTTTTTTTCTTTCCCCCATACCTATTACTAGAAACAAATTGGTATGTATGTATATATAGATATATATTTATATAGATATGTAAAATTGTTCTATACATATTTCTATTTATCAATTCTTTCTCTGGATGCAAATAGCATCTTTCCTGATATGTCTTTTATAGTAAATTTCGGTATTTATAATAATCACAATACTTTATTTGTTCTGAATTATTTTTAAAACAATATTGCTGTTACTCTATATAATGTTTTCTTGCTTTAAATCATTTAGTTCACTTTATGGAAGTCTTCCCATATTTTTGCTGAAATCATTGAGTTCATCATTTCTTATAGTAGTATTCTATCATAATCATATACCACAAATTGTTCAGCCATTTCCCTGCAATGTCTAGTTCTTTGTTACTGCAAAGAGAGCTGCTATAAACATTTTAGTACACATTTTCCCTAATAATCTTTGGAAATAGACCAAGTGGTGGTATTTCTGAGTCAAAGGGTATAAGTAGTTAATAACCTTTTGGGCATAATTCCAGATTTCTCTCCAAAAATGAGTAGAATAATTCATAATTCTATTAACATTGAATTAGTGTCCCAACTTTTCTACATCCCCTCTAACATGCTTTTTAAAAAAAAATAATAAATTCTATCTGTTGCTTTTTGAAAATGTACTATTTGTTAATGGTCCCTTTTATATTTATTCTGTGCATTAAAAAAAAAAAAAAAGGATGAAGCTCATTTAATGTCTTTTTCTTCTTGTTACACTAGATCTGTCATCCCTTTCAACCCCAGTCATTGAAAAAAGAAAAAAAGAAAACCAACGATCCTGTATCAAAAATGCATAGTCAGGCATAAGGAAATTTTGAAAATGTGTTTTATTTTGCTTCTAGTCTATGTAATCTTTCTGTCAAGAGAATACTATCATACTTCATACGCCTTCTGAAATCATGGTTGGTCATTGCATTGATCAAAGTTCTCGAGTCATTCACAGTTATTTTTCTTTATAATTTTTTTCTGTATAAATTTCAAGATAAATTATTCTCTTGGTTCTATTCATCTCACTGTTGCATCAGTTCATACAAGTCTTTACCTCCCCACCAATACTTGTCATTTTTTCTTTTTTCAATTTTGATAATTTGATATATGTAAGATGGAACCTCAGAATTATTTTAAATTGCATTTTTTTCTTATTATTAATTATTTAGAATTTTTCATATCATTGTTGATAGTTTAAATTTCTCATTTAAATTTCTAAAGAACCATGTATAGTTTAGTCATTTTTTACTTGGGGATAAACATAATTCTTATATGTTTGAATCAGTTCCTTATATATTTTGGAAAGCAGACTATTAGCAGAACTGCACAGATTTTAAGTTACTTATTTTAATTATATAGATTTTGTTTGTGTAAAACATTTTCAATTTTATGTAATCAAAAATAATCCATTTCATCATATATGATGCTTTCTATCCCTGCCTAGTCATATTTTAATCATGCATAATATTTTCTTTCTTTTTCTTTTATTATGAACTTAAGAAATAAAATAAGCATTACCATAATATAATAGAATGGGGGGGAAATGGTTGCATTTTTTCTCTTCTCTAATTTTTTTCTTATATGACCATTTATATCTAAATCATGTATCTTTTGCAACTTATTGTGGCATATGGCATGCAATATTGGTCTATGCCCGATTTCTGCCAGACTACATCCTAATTTTCCCAGGAGATTTTATATAATACTGATTCCTCACTCAGTAATTAGAGTCTTTAGACTACCAAAAACTATATTAACATTTTTGTTTACTTTTATATGTTGTCTACTTAGATATCACTAGCCTGAGCACTTTCCTTAAAATGGAGTTCTGACCCATCAGAGTGAGGGACTTCAGGGGCAGAGTGTATTTCTATCATGAGAAGACTAACCATCTCTTATCCAGAGTTCTTTTGGTTCTATTCTTTTAACATTTTATTTTCTCCTAGGAATTTATTATGGATTTATAGCTCTATTTTCTGTCCAATCTGTTGGCAAATCTTGTAAATTTTACCTTTGTAACTTTTCTTGCAAATGACAAATACAGTTGAGTAAGAACTAATTGAAGCTGCCCTCATCTCCATTCTCAGGCCAATGAATTGCCCAGGGTTCAGACATGGTCACTTCCAGCCTCTGATTATTTTGTTTATTTCTCCAACTCTCCCTTATGGAGATTTCTAAATTTTCTTTGTGAACTTCTTCTTGTACAAAACAACTTAACCGATGAATCTGTGAGATAGCTAACCCTTCTCACCTGTAGCCTAGTCATTCCTTCTGTCTTAGTACCCAATTATAATAATTCTCTTAGAGTACCCCAGCAACTCACATGGTCTGATTAAAGATCTCCATCTTTAGATCTCTGAAAAGATCAGGTTTTATCATGTCACTGCTGATGGAGTATGGGAACACAGAAGCTCTGAATCCCCAAATATATTGGGATTTCAAGATTTCCTCCTTACAGTCTCCCAAATGTTGGGGAACAGGGGCTGAATCTCCCCAAAATATTGGGATTTGGGGTCAGTGTCACTAGGTGTCTCAAAAAAAATTGTAGGCTTACACAATCTCCAAATCAAGAGGCAAAGATATTACTCTGCTAACAGTGGCTAATTTTGAAAAGGGATTTTTAATAATTAACAAGAAGAAAGATGAAGGCTAAGTACCCTACTGGAACTCACAATTCTTAAGGGGAAGACACCATAAAAGCAAGCTAAATCCTAAAGAACTAGTTAAACCAAGGGAAAAGATACCATACATCTGAGGAATTTCCTAGACAACTTGCTGCCATATAGCAGGTAATGAACCCATGATGCCATTAGGCTAAATTCCTATTGTTATGCTTAGTAAGCAGGATAACCCTAAAAGCACTTAGGATCATTCTAAAATAATTTATCATCCTAAAAGGAGTTAGCAAAGAAATGGGGTACCAAATAGTAGAAAAATAACCTTGGGGGTTGACATCATAACTTGGCTTTCTGATTGGTAGTAACTGTGGGTCATGATAATTTTGCCAATGCAAGGAATTTGACAAGGACCAAAAGGTCCATTTAAGGAGTCAGTGCTCCTTCCTGTTTGCCTCAGGAAGTAATTTAGGCCCTTTCTTATCAATTGCCTCTCTCTATGACCCATCCAGGTACTACAGACCTGAGGTCTTTGCTTTTTGCTAAGGTCTTATTCACTCCATCACACTAAATGGGTGGTTTTCTCAGTCAACTGAATCCTGTTAAAGATTTTAGCTTAAAAAGAGCAAGGTTTTCCACTGCATCCAAGGCATCTCCAGTCATCCTAATCTATATCTGGCTAAGGGATCCATGGTGTCAGAAGAAAAAGTGAGACTATTGACTTTCCATCTACTCAATTATCCAAGAACACTGATCTCTGCTGTTCCTCTAATAAGAACTCCATCACCCATCTCTACCTTTTTACTGACTGTCCCTCTGCCTGACCTCTATCTCCTGGATTTCCCAGCTTTCTTTAGGTATCAGCTAAAATCCCACTTTCTGTGTCCTGTCCTAGATGTCCTGTCCTAGATGATTCCCTTTAATGCTGATGCCTTCTTTTTGGGGTTATCTGTAATTTATTTTGTATACTCAGTTAATATTCAACTTGTCTAGGTAACATTCCTAGAAAACATCATGAAAGTAAAAAGCACAAGTGTTGATATATTGTACCTATGGGAAATAAGGAGTTAGGTTCCCATGATCACTACAAATGATTTTATATATTATTTTTATATATTTATATATAATCATATGTAATATAATGATATATATTTATATATAATTTTATATATTATATTTCCCTAGAGATTGCTGAAAATACATTTTTCCATATAATTATTTATGTCAAAACATTAATTCTGATAATATGCACTTTTCCTAACAGTTACCAAAAAATAAATCATAAAATGCAGTACATAAAATAAAATTACTAACATGAGTGTTTTTTCCCTAGTAATTCCTTAGAATTCTGTGACATTTTGTACTAATATCCCAATACTAAAACATTTATTTCACGATATTCACTTTTCATAACACATGAAAGCTGTAATACCATAAATATTATACAAGTAACATTCTTAAAATGAAAACATTTTTAAACCTGAATCATGACTTTCACTATGTCAGATGGTGGTATTAGGGTATTGTACTATATTCTATATTGCTAGAAATTTTTTTTATCTTGGTTGCTCTCTGAAAATAAAGGGAGAGATTGCTGGGATTTAAATCAATCCTGTCAGAAGTCACTGAGACTGGGTGAAGACTTGACATTTCCTTTGACATTGGCCTTCATTTCTGGTGGATGGCATTGGAGACGGCAATGGAAAATAACTTGAAATGACATATCAGTAACATCTGCTTCGTGTGCAGTTTGGGCTCCTTAAGGGTCTCTGAGTATAGGGACATAGCAGAAGAGAGCTGACTTTTAACTTTGAGTTGGCAATGGATGATAGGATTGGTAAACAATGAAAACATGTAATGAATTCATAGGAAGTTCTTATTTATTTATTTATTTATTTTTTCTGTTTGGGCCAGAACTTGAAACAAGGTGCTAAGTCAGTGGAATTGATAAAGAGAATGGTTGTTTAGCATGGTGTTTAACAATTCTCTAGTTCAGTACATGTACTTAGTACTTAATATAGTTCCACAAGATTCACACCTTTGATAAGAGACCATATAAACTCAAACAAACTCAGCCAGAAGAAGTACTAGGGAAGACAGAGAAGTGGTGGCAGGCTCCTTTGCTTCTCCACTGAAACTAAGATCCGGAAGGCCTCCAGAAAAACTAGCTGAGCCCCAAGTGAAGGAGACAATAAAGATTTGGACTTTATCCCCTGGCTACTCGTGTGGTGATTACTAAACGAAACGAAGGCTGCTCCCAGAGAACCCTAAGAAAAACCCAACAAGAGAACATTACATTTTAGAGAGAATATTACATTTTTTATTTATTATTTTAAAATTAAATTAAAATTTTTATTTATGTTTAACACACATTGCTTTGTGAATCATATTGGAAGAGAAAAATCAGAGCAAAAGGGAAAAAATATGGGAGAGAGGAAAAAAAAACCACAGAAAAAAGAAGTGAACACGGCATGTGTTGATTTACATTCAGTTTCCTTTTCTGGATGCAGATGGCATCTTCTTGATTCCTTTGGATCACTGAACCACTGAGAGGAACCAAGCCTTTTATAATTGATAATAACACATTCTTGCTGTTATATTGTACAATGTATTACTGGTTCAGCTTGTTTTACTCAGCATCAGTTCATATAAATCTTTCCAGGCTTTTCTAGAATCAATTTGTTCATCATTTTTTATAGAACAATAATATGCCATCACCTTTATATACCACAATGTGTTCAGCCCAATTGATGAGCATCTACTTATTTTCCAATTCTTTGCTACCATAAAAACAGCTGCTACAAACATTTTTGCACATGTGGGTCCTTTTCCCTCCTTTATGATTTTCTTGGGATACAGATTCAATAATGGCCCTGCTGAGTCAAAGAATATGCAGAGTTTTATAGCCCTTTGGATATAGTTCCAGATTGCTCTCCAGAATGGGGGATCATTTTACAACTCCACCAACCATGTATTTTGTGCCCCAGTTTTCCCCATACTTCCTCCAACAGTTATCATTATCTTTTCTTATCATGTTAGCCAATCTAAGAGGTGTGAGGAGGTACCTCAGAGTTGTTTTAATTTTCATTTTCCCTAATGAAAACTGATTTTTTTCACATAATTATAGATGACTTTAATTTCATCATCTGAAAATTGTCTATTTATATCCTTTGACCATTGATCAATGGGGGAATGACTTACATTTTTATAAATTTGACACAATCCTTTATATATTTTAGAAATGAGACCATAGGGAGTTCTTTACAATCATGTGGTAAACAAGACCAGTGAAGTGTCTGCCAGAATTCTAGTCACTCCACAAACCTGTGTGCATCATTCCTCAATTGAGCTGTCAATGCAAAACTGACAATCAGATTATTACTAAAATCATGGGAATGCTTGAAGTCATGAAAATTAAATGCTGGAATGTTAAAGATCAACTATATAGTTGTTTACATATTGTTTCTTTAGATTATGCTCTCCTTGAGGGTGGGGACTATTTTTCCCCCTTTCTTTGTATTCATAATCACACTCCACAGTTCCTTGAACATAACAATAGCCTTAATAAATGCCAGTTGTTGATTTATCACCTCTTACGAGGGTTATATAAATCATCTCCCCATTGTTGCTTGTTTCTAGCTTTTTCCTTCTGCAATCCAGCTCTCTAAAGATGCCAAAATAATATCCCTAAGGCATAGAACTAACTTCATCACTTCCCTTCTCAAAAATCTTCAGATTCAATGGGATAAAATATATATTCCTCAGCCTTGAACTCCATAATCTGGCTTATGTAACAGGCCTACCAGTTGTTACAGGAATTCGCCATTCCATTTCTTCATACTTTCACACAGACTATTTCTTGTACTTGGAATGCTGGACTTTCTTCTGTTTAGAATCCTTATCATTACTGAAAGTTTATCTCAAGTGTCATCACCTCCTACACAAAGCCTTTTCCTATTCAGTCTCCTTACCCCACTATTTACTCTTTTAATTACTTTACACTTACTTAATACATCCTCTTCACCCCTCTTGCAACATGTACGTTTCTTGAGGCAGGAGCTATTTGGAAGATGTTAAGTTTCCCCCCCTGAATTAGACCATTTATCTTCTTAAGAATTGAAAACTGTCACTTCTGTTGTATTTACTTCCAAATCTTTTTGAGTAGTTAGTGCAATGATAACTATACTTAAAATAATAAATGGGAACAAGTGCGGTCCATAGAGGCAAAGAGGCTTGCCCCAAATCTCCTAAGCCAGAGATAGAGCTTGGGGGGGAAGCCAGGTCATTTGGCTACTGATTTAGTGCATTGTTTTCATGAAGACAAGAACTGTTTTTACTTTTTCTCCTCCTTTGTACCCACCGTGTTTAATATGAGGCCTGGTTTTTTGATTAGTGTGATAATGGAAAGAATAGAGGATCTAGAGGTTCTCATTTAAACTTTGGTATTCATTCTATGTGTGATTAGGAAAATCATTCTCCCCTCTTTCCAGATCTCCATTTTTTCAAATGTTATATTTATGATTCTAGATGCTGCTACTTCAATAGAGTCTAAGAAATCAACGAGGACTTTTAAAAATTATTTTCTATTTTAATTGTTTTTTCTAGTTATACATATATATTAACTTTTTAAAATACACATTTCTTTGTGAATCATGTTGGGAGAGAGAAATCAGAACAAAAGGAATAAACCACGAAAGAGAGAAAAAATCCCAGAAAAAAAGGAGTGAACATAATATATGTTGATTTATATTCAATCTCCATAGTTCTTTTTCTGGATGCAGGTGGCATTTTCTATCCAAAGTTTATTGGTATTGTCTAGGATCATTGAACCTGAGAAGAACCAAGCCTTTCATAGCTGATCCTCACGTAAACTTGCTATTACTGTGTACAATGTATTCTTATTTCTCTCAGTATCAGTTCATGTAAATCTTTCCAGGCTTTTCTAAAATCAGCTAGCTCATCATTTTTTAAAAGAAGAAACCCATAAGGATTAACGGATGAGGAAAGATGATAAAAAATAAAAATTTGAATGGAAGGGAATGAAAAGTCTGCATTCTTTACATACTGGCTTCCATTTTACACTTGATGTACTTGATGCACACTTGATTTTACACTTACATGTTTTTTTTTTTTTTTTTTTTGTTAACTTTTTTTTGGATGCTAAGTTCTAATCTTTCCCTCCTACCTTAACAGATAATTAAGAGATAATTAAATGAAGCTTTCAACACTCCTCCTTTTTTTCTTCTGTCTTTTCCTGGAGAAATCCCTTTATTCTTTTTCCTTCTCAATGACTTGTATTAAACCACCTTCCATGACCTCTCGCAGAGCCACTGCCACTAAAGGCAAATGAAAGTCCTAAAGCACAAATGACTAGTTCTTTTTCTGTCCTTAGAGCAGAGGATATTGTTTTTCTAAGACTACGTAAACAAAACAAAACAAAAACAACCCAAAAAAACCTCTCCATGGAAAGAGAGAAGCTGGCTTAGTTAGTAATATTCTACTGGAGTTCCATCACTCATTGACCATCTGCCTTAAAGTTCATCTCTGGCTTTGTCTTGCATGTATTTACCGTTTTGGTCATTTTTATTGAAAGCATCAGCAAAAAGGAAGCATGATGTTAAAGTTGTTCTCTCTGTAGTTACTGTAATCCAAGCTTAGTGTTTTATTACCTCCTGTTTACTATCCCTAATCTCTTATCACCACTTTCCTATGTAGATAGATATTTTCTGTTCTGAACAAATTTCTCTCAGTGGCTGACTTTCAAGTTTTTCCTAGTTGACTTAATTTGGTGAATTTTTGGTTGTTGTTGTACATTCTAATATAATGTCTAACTCTAATTCCATGCATGCTGGGACCTACTAATGTTAGTCTACTATCTCTCAAAATCTGGCCAAGTTCATGTTCATTATTTCTATCTTAATCCTTTCCTATTGCACTTGTGATTCTGGTGTCTGAATCAGCTTTTCCCTGACAGACATAGTGGGTTACTCAGAGGAGGAAGGCAAGCCATGGTCAGATCAGGTGCTATGCTCTACGGTGATTATCCAGTCATCCACAAAACTAGAATTAGGAGTTAGATCTGACAAGATCCCTGGAGTCAATACCGTTTCCTCCCTTTCCTTTCAGATCTGGCTCTCCCTTCACCACCCAGACTACCTCCCCAGGTAGCAATTTGTTCTCTTTGCTCCAGGGTACTGTACTCCCATAAATGTCGTGTCATCTCTCCTAGACCTTAGGTGTCAGCCCTTATTGTGACGCTAAGACCAATTAGTCCTATGTACAGATTCTTTGCAGTGACACACCCAGCATGACACAGCGCTCAGGTGAATGGTAGTAGCAGTAGCTTCCTGATTGCACAATCATACCGCTGCCTTAGGGACAGAGGCTCTATTAGGAGAGAGACAGACACACAGAGACAGAGAGAGAGAGACTGTCAGAGACACACAGAGACACACAGACACCAGGGAGAAAGAGTGAAAGAGATAGGGAAAGAAAAAAGAGAGAGAGAGAGAGAGAGAGAGAGAGAGAGAGAGAGAGAGAGAGAGAGAGAGAGAGAGAGAGAGAGAGAGAGAGAGAGAGAGAGAGAGAAGGGTACTTTACTTCCCTGATCCTTTGCTCGGGGACAGGGTAATTTGCATAATTATGCTAGAAAGGTAGCAAGAATTAAGATCCCTACAGAATGGAAGAAAACTGTTGAAGATCTCTTTTTGAAATCAGAGGACAGAAGCCAAGAGGAATGAGCATCAGAGAAAGACTGATTTGTTGGGGAAATAAGGTACCTGAAGACTTCAGGTTGAACAGTCAATCTGTTTGAAAGGAGCTCCAAGCAGGTGGTGCTGATGAACCTTGCCCTATCATTCAGGTAGGAAAAATGAAGCATTGATGATTAGTATTTCTGTGTATATGCCTGTCTCAGGTGGTGGTTGATTGCTCAGTTTTTTCCATTTCTGGTCCAAGTTGGAATGTTCTCTTTTCTTTCTTCTCTCCCAGCACTTAATTCCTGGGGGAAGGAGGGGAAACTAATGATGTTTATTAGTGGATAGAAAGAATGCGTCTTCATAGTACAGCTTAGTAGATAGAGAATGAGTTTTGCAGCCAGGAAAAGCTGGGCTCAGGTCCACATAATGTTGTAGAAGAGGTGACAATTTGCATTGGTAGAAGGAGATCCTTTACTAAAGAGTTCTCTATTCAAGTGAAGTTCCTATTCCTTAAGCAGGTTCATGTCCGTTTTGGGGAAAATGGCTATGGATTTTTATATTTGAGGATAGTAAGCGTGTAGCATAGAATCTATGAATGAGACAAAGTAGGATTTGGTGTGTATATTTTCTATGCTGTTTGGAGAGTGCAAGTTCCTAATGAATTCTATGTCAAGTCTACAATAAACATCTACTAAGCATCTACTATCTGTGTTAAGGTACTGTGTTAAGTAGTAGGGTTATGAGAAAAAGGCAAAAATTAGTCCCTACTGTCAAGGAACTCAGTTTGATGTGGGAGAGAACATGCAAACAAGTATACATTAATATATAAAGCATAAATTGCAGATAATCAATAAAGGGAAGGCATTAAGATTAAGAAAGATAGGAAAAGGCTTCTAGATATCAGCAAGCTTGGACACTGAGCAACTGTGTTACTTCTTTGTGCATGAAGTAGAGACAGGATCTGAATGAGCCTTCTAGGATACATATATCTTTAGTCATAGGGATTATGAAGATAGGCAGATTCAAGAAACTGGAAAATTAATAAACTGTCAATGGACCAGTTTTTAATCCTGGGCAGATGTTTACTTTTCAGTTCTCCTAAAGTTCATTTCAAACCGTGTCTTCCAGAAAAGGCCAAGATAATTATAATCTCTGAAATAGCTGCCAAAAGTGAGAGGAGAAGAAACTCATCAGGGATTGCCTGGATTTAAGGTGTCAACTGGCTAATCCACATACTTTGGGGGATATCACAAAATCTTGAAGAGATTCCTGGAGGTTATCTGGTTCAAAGTTTATATGAATTAGAATTTTCTCTTTGATATGCTTAATAAATAACTATTTCACATTTACATCGAAGATTTCCAGCAAAACCAACTTGGAGGTCTGTGAAGTTATTTTTAAAAAAATCTTTGATAACTATTTAAATTTAACTGTTTTCTTGGGAATTTTATTTTACAAATTAAATTCACCATTCTGGTGAAATCCATAGGTTGCATTAAATGAGCAAAGGAATCTATGGCATAAAAAAAGTTAAGAACCTTTGCTCTGGGGATATAATATCTTCTCAGAACATAATATAGATATCCCTTTCACATTGGAAGGGTTACAGGCAAGAAGCCCCCACAATCTAGAATAGACATCAATCCTGAGTAGCGCTCTTCTATTACTATCACTGTAGTTTCAAAGAGTTCTAATAATTGTAGTTTTGGGGAGTATCTATAAACATTAACTTTGTTGTCAGTACTATGGCCTCCAATGACCAGAAGGTTGATAAAATATTGAAGGGAATGAATCATATCAATCTTGACTTTCTCACCATAAATGAAACCAGAAGACAAAACAAAGTTACAACTAAATAGAAAAATGGCTCACATGAATTCTCTAAGGAGTGGAATACAAAAGAATTAGTACAAGTCCTTTTATTGTACATCTCACAGTGATAAAAACAATATTTCTTAGTTATCGGGCCATTTCATATCGTAGGGCTCATTGTAAGCTTTTGGGAAAAGATCACATTAATTTCAGTTTCTGTGCCAGAATATGTTGTAGAAGATAAGAAGACAGAGAAATTCTCCAAAGGCTTTGATAAGACCCTATAATTCAATAAATATATTTTATCACTTAGTAACTTTAGCACAAAGGTAGATACATAGAAGAAAAGCAAAAGTATTGTTTAGGATGAAGAAAAAAAGGAGGCCAAAAACTATTAGATTACAAAAAAAGTTTCATGCTTCTATATCATGTAAGCTTTCTTCAAAAAAAAAGAGAGTCAGGATATAATAACTAATAACTGCACAAAAATAAGAATCAATTATTCTTAAAGAAGGAAACTGCTAGTACATACTGGTAGGGGAACCATTGATGCAAAAAACTAAATTAACTTCAAGTTATAAGAATAAAAATAAGAATCTATATCCCATATTGAGAAAATTCCAATATGATCTATGTAAACAGCAGATGTTGAAAAATAGGAACTGGGTTAAAAAAATCCAAAAGACATCAACTGAATTTCTTATGCACATTTAATATAAAACAATTACCAGAGCAAGTCAGAGTCTGTAATTGAACTTATGTAGGAGATACTTAATCACTTTGTCAAGTGAGGGCAAAAGTAGTTTAGAATATTTACATTTATAAAATGTAAAGAGAGAGGATAGATTGAGATATGAACGGCATGGTCTTGTAAAGAGCAAAAAGCACAGGGAAAAATGTAAATTTCTAGAAAGCTTAACAAGGGACTCAATCTAGATCATCTTAAAAGTATTGATGATGAATCTGGAAAAAGAATAACAAACAAAATTGGAGGGGAAGAGGAGATGGTATAAGTTTTTATTTCTGCATCAGTTTCAGTGAATTTATCATATCTAGATTCTAATATGATCCCTGATATTCTTCATCAGGAAATAAAAATGGCATTTAAAAACAGACAGGTAGAGTAGGAGGACAAAAATAAGTATATATAGAGGAAGTCTATGTGGGAGGCACCACAATTTATTCCAAGATAACTGATAGAGAGATGAAAAAAATAATGGATGTTATGAATATCAAACAAAGGCAAAGAAAATATTCTAACTATTGGCTCATATATCTTGTTTCCTATTTCTATATTTTAAAAAATGAGAGTAATCTACATCCAAGAGAAAAAACCACACAGATATTTAAATAATCTAGTAGCAGACAAAGGAGTTAAGCAAACCACAAATTAATTTTCAAAGAATTTATAGAGTAAATTTTATCAAATATTCAAAGAACAATTAATTTCAATGCTACATAAGCTGTTTGCAAAAATAGGAAATAAAGGGAGGCTTTCAATTTTTTCTTTGGTCACCTAAATCAGAGAGACAAAGCAGAGAAGAAAATTACCAATATTCCTAATGAATATTGATACAGCTTTTAAAAATGAACAAATATACTTCAACAATATTTTTAAAAGATTATATTCTATGACAAGGTTTCATTTATATCAAAAATTTAAGATTAGTGTAGTATAAGAAAAACTGTAAAAATGAAGGCATATTTTTATACATACTATTATGTAATATAAAATCTATATGATTATATTAATAGATATTTTAAAGGCTTTCCACACATTCCTATACAAGTTTCTATTGAAAACATAAAAATAAATGGACTTTTCTTCAATAAAGTAAATAATGTCTATCTAAAACCAAGAGAAAACTTTACATATAATGGAGAAAAGTTGGAGTTTTCCTAATAAGATCAAGGGAAAAGTAAATATACCCATTATCATTATTACTATATAACATAGTGCTAGAAATCCTAGCTATAGCAATAAGAAAAAGAGAAAGAGAGAGAGAAATTGAGGGGGAGAGGCAAAATGAAAAACAAAACGATCGCTTTTTGTAGATGATATAATGATTTCTCTATAGAACCATAGAAAGTCAACTAAAAATTAAAATGAAATTCCTGCAATTTATCCAATTTTCAGGGTAAATCTATATGGCATCAGCTTTCCTGTATATTTCCAATAAAACCTAATAGAATGATGTAGAAAAGGAAATTCAATCAAAAATGATGATAATGCATAAATTATTTGGGAGGCCATCCAAATCATACCTAGAAACAACTATAAAAGACTTTCAAAAAATAAACTTGGATTCATATAATTGGGGGAATATTTGTTATTTATGAAAAGGCTGTGCTAATATAAAAATGAATATATTATCTAAATTAATTTACTTATTCCATGCCAACCAAAAGATTATTTTCTAGAGGCAAAAAAAATAATAACAAACTTCATCTGAAAGAACAACAAGTCAAGAATTCTAAGGAAACAATGAAACAAAGTGGAAAATAAGGAGTCCTAGCAGTATTGTATCTCAAACTATATTACAAACCATTAAAATGAATTAGACCTGGTTAAAGAATAAGGGGTTTGATCAGTGGAATAGACTACAGACACAAAATATAGAAGCAAATAAAAAATAGCATGGTTTGGCAACCAACCTAAGGACTCTAATTTCTATGGTAAGAACTCACAATTCAACAAAGTTGCTAGGAAAACTGGAAAACAATATGGCAGAAATTAAGTACAGACCACTATCTCATTCCATAGGTAAAATACATTTCAATTGGTACATGATTTAGACATAAAAAAGTAATCTCATAAGCAAATTAGAGGAAAAAGAATAAAATTTCTTTCAAATTTAAGGTGGGACAAGAGTTCATGTTCTAACCAGGGACAGAAAGGATCACAGAAGATAAAATAGACTATTTTGATCGATAAACAAACAAAACCAATATAGTTAAAATTGGTAGAGAGAATGGTTCTTAGGGAAAAGTCTTTGTAGTACTTTTTTGATAATATTCTACTTTCCAAATATAGAAAGAACTGATTCAATTATATAAGAATGATGGCCTTTCTCCAACAGAGAAATGGTAAAAGGATATGAAGAGGAAGTTTTCAAAGTAAAGAGGGAAAATTACAAATAGACTTGTGAAAAAATATTCAAAATCCAGTAATTACCATAGTGAAAATTAAAGCATTTGAGGTTCTGCCTTATATCGAGCACATAGGAAAAGATGACAAAAAGGAAAATGGCAAATAAATGTTGGAGGACTAGGGTATTTTACCCTAATTAATGTACTGCTGGTGGAACTGTGAATTAGTCCAGCTATTCGAGAAAGAAATTTAAATAGTAGAACTCCTATCTGTTCTCTTATTTCTCAATATTTAATTTCCTTGATTGTGTTTATAGCCAGCAGGTTCAATAATCATTAACAGGTATAATTCCAGTTATCCTAGCCTATAGTATTCCTGGCCATGGATAGAGTGCTAGGCCTGGGATCAGAAAGTTTTGAGTTCAAATCCAGCCTCAGACAATTACTGTTTGGCTTAGTTTTCCCATTTATAAAATGAGGGAAATGATAGCACCTACCTTTAAGTGTTGTTGGGAGTACCAAATGAGATAATCATATAGCACAGTGTTTTTTTAGTACATACTAAGTTCTATATAAATGTTAGCTGTCATCATCATTATGTATCTCTCTGTGGATAGGGATATGCATATATCTATCTAGATATAGATATATATTTATATTTATATCTATTATACACACAATACATATACCTACGTATATATATTTATTTATTTATTGCTCTTGTTGTATTGTTTCAGTTATGCTTGATTTATTGCGACCTTGTTTGAGGGTTTTTTTTGGCAAAGACACTAATGTGGTTTGCCATTTTCCTCTCCACCTCATTTTTCAGATGAGGAACTAAAGTAAGCAGATTTAAGTGACTTGCCCAGGGTGATGCAGTGTCTGAAGTCAGATTTGAACTCATGAAGATGAGTCTTCCTGATTCCAAGGCCAGCACTCTATCCACTGAGACACCTAGCTGTCTTTCCACATATGTATATACACACCATCTCATGTTCAAATGTATATGTATATAAATATATGTATTTAAAGTATACTTTCACATATATTTTCCATTTATAAGAAAGCTCCTGGATGTAGAGGATAGATTTCCCCATAAAAAGAAGCTTGGGATGAACCTCACCTCATCTACATATAGTCTTACATGTAAAAGGGTGCTCATGTATTATAATAATGTTTCTGGATGTTGGTTGCTCTCCTTTGTTCTCAAAGAGGAGTAAATCACTACATTGGGATCAAAGTATAGTCTGGTGATTAGACCATGAGTTCTGAAGGCTTTACCATGGATTAGGCACAAATAAGCCATATAATAATATTCTGGATGTAATATCAATGTATAGCTTTGATTATTTCTCTTACTAAATCTTGGTTGATGATGATGATGAAATGATCTCTTTCACAGGGATTCAGAGCTTATCCTTCCCCTTTCCCCACCTCAGTTTTGTTGGGCAGCAATGACCTGAATTTTGTTTGGTGCAAAACAACTCTCAATATTATCCAAAACCAATAAATAAATCATGGAATTCACTGTAAGTGATCATCAAGTTTTCTTTTATACTAATAGGAATAAGTTTAGAAGGAGTGGTACATAATCTAGGAATAAGAATACCTGCCACTTTCACTTATACTGCTTAAGCTCTGCCCCTATTTTATGCCTTGGGAAATCTGTCCTCTTTTCTGTCTGGTGATGGCCCTGACCATTTACTTTCTTTTTTGCATAGCCCTAGAGATATGATGGATAAGCAGATATACAGCACATCTTTCCTTCTTTCACTATCCCATATTGTTTGTCTAAATTGGATTTTCCATGCATAGGTTTCTTTTTCCCAGCGTCTTCATCAATGCTAAATTCAAGACAATACTAAATTCCTGTGAACTCTGGGTAAAAACATTGGCATGCCAGGCTTATCAGTAAAACCTATGGCTAAGTGTTGCCTCTGACATATACAACTGTGTAATCATGAAGTTGCTCTATCTTTTGATATTCAAGACAATTTTCTGTGACTATAGAGCACAAGTCAGTTTGCAGTGGTAGTCTTATCCACATATTAATAAGTTCAGAGGTTCAGTCAAAAACAGTACAAAACAAAAAAGAACCTAGGTCTCAATATTCAATATGTAGTACACAAGCCAGAGTGAGGCTGGGGTGGAAGAGTTAGTTAAAATTCTCTGAAATGAAGCCATTTAATATCAGAACAAGTAAAGATTTTCTGCTTGGGCTTATGTCTGGGCAGGAGAGGTTGGGTCCTCCTGGTTCTTTTCCTCACTTCTGAGGATCCATGGGCTGGTAGAATATGGGCAACTATGGATGTGAATTAAATGTATTTCATGATATTTGTGGGTGTGTGTCACCATATATTGTAGGGTAGTAAAGAAGGGGTGTTAGGCTGATTTTGTGAATGTGAATGTCAAAGGAGGTGTTGAATATTTAACTTATGTCAATTCAAATTCATTGACTGATTGGTTTTTTAGACAATAGTCTAGATAAAAATTGTGGCTAATACTTTGTCATCATTCTTCACCCCAATTTCTCCATATCAATTACTGGATGAAGAGAATTTGAAAAGAATACAGAACTACAGAATTTCAGAATGGGAAGGAACTTCAGAAATCATCCAGTCCAACCTTAGGCAGGAACTGCTTCTAGTAAAGCTCTTCAAACTTCTACTTGACATATTTCAGTGAGAGAAAACTCATAATTTTCTGTCCAAGGATATATTGCTTTTGTAAAGAAGTGATGCTTTTTTTCTCCTTACATAGAGCTAAAGAAAGAAAGAAAGAAAGAAAGAAAGAAATGACAAACTTGAGAGGAAAAATAATACAGGTTAAAAATAGATATCTGTGGATAATTAAGACAGTCTGTGTAAATACTTTTATGGAAACATTCATAATCTTCCCAATAATTCTTTGATACTTAGTTGTGACTTTTGATTCCTACCTAACTGACTTCTATTCTGTTGCTGCCATTCTTAAGACTACTAGAATCTGGTAGGAAAAGAGATGAATCTATAAGGGAAAGTATTATTAAACTATAAATGAGGTATGCAGAGGATTATTGACATATACAAATGGAGGAAATGTGTTTTGGAACTTCCAGAAGCTTCCTTTTGAAAGTCAGATTCAACATGCTCAAATAGTGGGCTTTGAATAATCATCAAAAGACAGCTCCTTACAGACTATTAGGAAGGATCTTAGAAAAATTGGATTGTCAAGTATATGAGAAAAGAGTCCAAATACAGAAAAAAAAACCCCATCCAAAAAGACATAGTTTTTTCTTTAATCTAATCATGCATGTCTATGAATGGGGTTGGTTTATATGAGCTCTGCAATGGAAGAGTTTTCTCACATTTATTGTTTTTGTATGGATAATCTTAAAATACCAGACTTCTAAGTTTGAGAAGCATTCTGAGTCAAACGTGAAGTTCATCCCTTTACCTCCAGGCTAAACTGTCCTTAACTGTACAAAAAAGCACAGTAGAGCATATTTGAAGGACTATTTGTACACATGTCCAGATCATGAGCTCATAGAGAGCTCTCTATCATGGCCCCCAAAATTTGTTCCCTCATTCTAGTTCCTCTCCGCATTCAAAGCATTATTGTCAAGGTGAGGTAATAGGAATAGTACATAGCTAGGCACTCAATCTGCTGGCACCACCTCACAGACAAGTCCTGCTAATAGTGTGAGCTGGCATTTAGGAAATGTTCTTCCTGACCAAGTCTTAACTTTGTGTTCAGAGGATGATGTTTTTGAGAGGGAGACAACATCATCATTTATAAAGTGTTTTATAAATAAATACCAACTAATTTTATACTCACAAGAATCCTGGAATGTAAATGCTATTAATGTCCCGTTTTATGGGATGTATACTCCTATATACATATCCAAATGTGGCTTCCCCATATGAGTTTTATGGGGATACATGTGACTCTGTGGCTTTGCGGTGTGGTGCTTATTTAGATGTGTATCTGTGGGTGTATCATTTGGTTTCTGGGCAGAGTTTCCAGATATGAGCTGACTGCTAAATGACCCTTGGCTCCATTTGTCTTTTGAGCAAGGTTGGTAAGGGAAAGGGCACTGGATTCAGACTTCCTACTCCCTTTCTCTTCTCCCTATTATATACTACTTGGAACCTTTTAGAAAGCCTTTAAAACTCCCTGAGTCTCACTTTCCTTATTCGCAAAATGAGGAGGTAGGAATAGATGATTATTAAATCTATGAACCTCTGTCCCTGTGTTGTGTTTTCAAGATTTGTTCTCTAAAGGCTCAAATTCATTAAGCTGGCTATTTGAATGAACACAATTGCTTTTGATGTTACTTTGAAAAGGAGGGCAAAGAGACATAGTAATAAGAAAACTAACTGATATGTAGACATTTTTTAGATAACTCTTAGTACTTTGAATTTACATTCAAGATTTCCCTCCCTCTGCTTGACCCTTAATTTCTTACTAGCTCCCAAATGCCCTTTCTGCCTTTACTTTTTCCACAGATAGAGCTTCTGCTACCCAGAGTCATTTTAACCTCCAGGTCCTTCACTAAGTCTAAAACCCTTTTAAGTCTTAGCTCTCTCTGCTGAAAGTTTCTATACTTCAGTTTGGCTGCTTTTTTGTTGTTATTGTTGTTTTTACCTGGGCCTTTGTCAACAGGCCACACACATGACCGTCCTTTCAGAGCTCTATTAAATATCATTCCTATTTACACGTTCTATGAATAGGGCTAGAGACTAGGGTTAAGAGGTGGCAGATTCCTTGTACTGATAATGTACATTTTTTGAATCCTAGAAAAATCTGGCTCTCAATGTCACCATGATTATTAGAATGAATACAATACAAAGTATAATGTATGCACTAAATGCAATGTATACATAATATAACTATAAGGCAAGACTATATAACTATATCATCTTCATTATAAGATACAATGTATTACTGTAAAATTCAGTTAATGGAAGTATTGTTAACTGGAAACTCCCATCAAAAGAGCAATAAAATTGTGAAATCTGATAGTAGTTAAAGGCAATCAAACTCCATAATTATCTTCTAGATCAGTAAGAAGTATAGCCCTTAAGACAGCAGACTTTTTGTGACCTCACAGGCATGGAGACTGTTCTAAGTAATCACAGAGAGAATGTAAAATATGCTGAAATACAGACCAGAGGGCAAGTGACTCTGGATTCATTACATTGTGGACTTTGAGATCACACCCACCACAAGAAGAAAATTGGAGTCAAAGTATTTCATGTGAGAGGTAGATTATGTAGTATTAAGTATGACAAAGAGTAGAGAAAGTCTGGTACACTCAAAGATAATAGGGGAGAGTTATGTTCAGAGAGATTAAAGGCAGCCTAAACTGGGTGGGTACCTGAATATTGGAATAAGGACAAAGGGAAATGTCATCAGTGCAGCATGTTTCACGGTAGGATGTGTATTAGCCACAGCTACAGTAATGCAAGCAGTGTATAGCTGATAATAAAGATGTTTGGGTAGCTCTAGTGTATACCTAGATGATGGGTACCAAATTTGGACCTTGATCGCGGTGAATGCAACAAAACCCATATATGATGTTTGGAATTGTGGTCTGGTTTATGGTCACCACCTTTTTATTGATGTAGGTTTATATCTGCAAAGCAGAGGTTTGGGGCTGGACAATATAGATTTTTTTTTTTTTCCCCCTGAGGCTGGGGTTAAGTGACTTGCCCAGGGTCTTACAGCTAGGAAGTGCTAAGTGTCTGAGACCATATTTGAACTCCGGTCCTCCTGAATTCAGGGCTGGTGCTCTATCCACTGTGCCACCTAGCTGCCCCTATCGATTTTAAAAATGTCTAAAAACAGTAACAAATAAGAGAGAAACAAAATTTTTGGCAACAATTGGTTATTGTGTGCTAGGCTGGTGATGTATATGCCAATTTGGACACATTTCTGTGCTTGAATGAGAGTATCTAGAACTCATAAAAAAAGTTCCGTATCTTCTCCATAACAGAGAATGTCCCAAATGATAATATATATTCCCCACAGTGGAGAATATGATAGACATTAATCAGATGTCAGACAAGATAGGGAAATATGTTTAATGTGATTGTATGTGTATAATCCATATCAGATCGTTTGCTGTCTTGGAGAAGGAAGGGAAGGGAGGGAGGGAGAAAAATATGGTATTCAAAATCTTACAAAAATGAATGTTGAAAACTATCTTTACATCTAATTGAGGGAAAAAATAAAATACATAAAAAATAAAATAAAATAAAAAAATAAAAAATAAAAATAAAAGGAAAATAATAAAGATGTTAGGCAAGAGGCTGGTAAGAAATGTATGCCTCAAGACTTGAGAGAGGGGCAGCTAGGTGATGCAGTGGATAGAGCACCAGCCTTGAATTCAGGAGGACCCGAGTTCAAATCTGGTCTCAGACACTTAACACTTCCTAGCTGTGTGACCCTGGGCAAGTCACTTAACCCCAGTCTCAGGGGGAAAAAAAAAAGGACTTGAGAGGGGATGGTTCCAAGAACTACAGGAGTCTTATTGATTTAATAACTATTGATCTGTAATGACTACAAGCAAAAAACCTAAATACACTCTCCTATATTTCAGTCATCAATCCCTGTGGGATTGTTCACAGATGTGAACATTTTATGCATCCTGTAGAACAGGCACTGGAGGTGGCAGCCCAATTGCAATGGGAGATTCAAGGGGGATGACAAGGATGCTGCTGGAATGCAACCTCACTGACAAACTATGCAGTAAGTTCAAACCACTTATGTCAATTCCAGACTCTCAAGGACAAGCTTACTCAGGCAGTTTGGAATCATTCATTGAAAACCCAGAGGGAATGAAGGAAGTATTAATAATTTCCAGAAGAGCAATGGTATGATGGTAAAGGCTCAACAATGAGCTCTCAGAAAAAAAAAAAAAGAAAGAAAAAGAAAAAAAATGTGCTTAAAGACTTTTTTTTGGAGGCAAGTGGAGTTAAGTGACTTGCCCAAGGTCACATAGCTAGTAAGTTTCTGAGGTTAGATTTGAATTCTGGTCCTCCTGACTCCAGTTCTAGTGCTCTATCCTATGCTACCTCACTGCCCTCTTTCCAACTTTTTAAAATAATAATATTTTTAAGTTTAATCTATGTTAATAACATTTTTCTAATCCTTTTATTGAGTCTATATAATTAACAAAATAAATAAAGAAAGCCCTGATTTGTATCCATTGCCAATTACTAAGGTATAAATGACCACACTGAAAAGTTAACATTTGTTTCTTGAACACCAGTTGGCTCTAGCACACTCCTGATATTCTTTCTATATGAAAAAGTGCCGATCAGCGTTTCAAGCTCTGCTTCTTCTTTGTCTCTGTCAATAATTTTAACTTTTGTATAAAGGAGAGCACTAGTTCAACCTAGTGGAATTTTTGTTTCTTCAATAGAAGGACTAAAGAGCAAAGCCATTTGGAGCTCTCAGTGGGGGAGCATCTATATTCCACTTCAGAGGTAATTGCATGTGAGTTAGTAGAGGAATCCAGTTGATTATGGGACTTCTGTGCCATATTTCCTTTATGCTTCCTTTCTTTTCTCTACTATTACCTCCAGTTCTCCGGGAGAACCAGTATGAAGTTGTCATCGTTCCCACACTCTTTGTTGCAGTTTCCCTTATTCTTCTGGTGGTCATTTTATGGCTTCACTTTCGAGGACAAAGGATCCAGAGACAGCTATCTAGACTCCAAGGTAAAACCCGGAGGAAGGGACTTCAGAACTCACTAAAGGTTTTTCATAAGGATGGGAAAAGTAAGAGAAAATGAGTTAAAGTCTAAAGGCTCAAGGGTCTTACCAGGATGCCCTCCTAAAATGGAAGTGGGATGAAGACGATCTTACTTCCCAGGATTTCAAAGCAGCAGTGTTGTGCATTTACAATGGCAGAGGAAGTCTCCTGTTCCATTCCCTTTTCCCTCCAACAGGATATCAAAAAACATTATAGAGCTGAAAAGGGAGGACTCAGGCTCTGTCAGTTTGATGTGTTTCCAACCCGGCATCTAGGACACCTTTTCTTTTAGAGTTTATAGATAAGGGTGTGTAGACTTAATTACATTATATATAAATGGATATTAAACCAGAGGTGGGAGATGACCAGCTGGTTTTTAGCTTTACTAAAGATATAATAAGAGGAAGTGAATTTACTAGAAATGTTTAAGTTAAATATAATGAATACTTTTCAGATGAGAAGCAATGTGATATAATGGATAGGGAATCAGCCATGGAATCAGGAAGCCTTAAGTTCAAATCCTGGCTCTGACACATAACTACTGTGGGACTGACACTTCTTAATACCAATTCTTTAAAGCTCTAAGTTGGCAGAGGGAGAATTGTTCAGCACTGGTAGAGGGAGTTTTCTCATAGGGATTTCCTATGCCAATGAAATCACATGTCTAGTCCTCCCTACCCACAAAATATTTCCTGGAAAGGATGTAAGACCCTAGAGAGAAAAAAAATAAAACAAAACAATAACAACACCAAGGTGCTCCCCTTGCCTGGATGTATTTAATAAGAAGGAAAAGTTCAAATTTTTACCCAACTAGGACAGAGATTATCCTTTCTAGAAATAATAAGATAGAACAGCTGTCAACCCTGGCTACCTCAGGTCCACAGTGCTCCTAAATGTGCCTGACCCAGATTAAAATGTCACTGGATAAAATCAATAGGATACAATAAAATATAGATAATAGTAGCACGTGCTTTTTTAAGTTGGTGTTATGGCTCACTGGGATCCTTATGTGTATATTCAGTGGCCTCTGAGTTTGACGTCACAGATATAGAGGGTTTTCATAGACTAAGGGCTTTAGGGAAAGGGCATCGGTTGTAGGGCTGAAATTGGTCAGAGAGGAGAAACTGATTAAACAATAATTTTCTCCCCCTGAATAGAAGTCACTTAGTTTGACTTGGTTGAAGTAAATTCATTTCCCTTTGTCTTATAATAGTTATCACCAGTACTTGAGTATCTGAGGACCTGGAAAGTTTGGAAAATAGTGGCAAAACTAGGTCTTGGGGGATATTGTTGGTCAGAAGAAAAAGTTGCAGGGATCTTTTTGACATATTTCTCCTGGATCTTCTTTCTCTGGCATCCTAGTTCAGCAAAGACCTGAAGCTCAGTTGAGGTATTTCCTCTCTTTGCCTTAGGAACTGCCCCTCTGCCTCCATCTCGGGGCCTCAGCTGGGAGGCAGCAGGGCTTGGAGGAAGCATCTTTGCACGACAGAAGCAGACTTCAGTAGAGGGCCTTTTACAGGCCACAGCATCCACACTGGCTAAGCTACAGGTGCCTCGGGAGCAACTTTCAGAAGTCCTGGAGGAAATATACAATGGAACTTGTGGAACCATCTATCGAACCAAGATGAACAGTGGGGACTCTGCTAAACCTAAAAGTGTTGTCCTTAAAACCTTGAGAGGTAAGCTAAGGAGGTTTCCTCCTGCTTCACTCCTCTTTTATTTACTATCCTGTTATTCTAGTTCACTTGGGAGGGGTCCTGTGTCTTTTAGATATCAGCTTAGCCTTTTCCAATCAGATCTTAGAATCATGCTCTATAGTATCACACATCTAGTGGCCTAATTAAGTTTTCTGTTGTGATCATTTCTCTTTCTTTCTCCATATACGACCTTGTCCTGACTATGTCTCTCTCACTGGCAGTCCAACATGGTGGGAAGAATGTAGGAAATGGGAAGAAAAATAAAGCAAGAATGACAGCTGAAAAGTAACAATATTCTAATGTGAAAATCCCTGATTTGAAAAACCATACATACATTATATTACCATTTAATATAAGAACATACATGGCTCTCCCATTTTCATACTCAAGCAGAAAAAAAATGATATAGTAAAAGGAATATCTCACTAAGATATAAGAAACAGAATTCTAATGTCTCCTTTGTCACTTGATTAGCTTGGATCTTGGTTTCCCCATTTGTAAAAAGTCACTGTGGAATTCAAGTCCTTTATCTGTAAAATGAGGAAAATGGACTAGATGATTTCTAAATTTCTTTAGAGCTTTAAATCTATGATTCTGTGAATGATATTCAACCAAAGCAGGATGCCATATTACCATCAACGTTTTTACAGATGGGGAAACTGAGGTTCGGATATGTTAAGGGATTTGTCCAAGGACATGCACCTAATGGCATAATCATAAAGTCCTCAACTTTGAGTCTCTTGGCTCCCTATTCAGTATTCTTTCCATGTAATGCTCTGTTGTAGTACCTTTTAGCTTTAAGATCTATGATTTGGTGTTTCTTAGGAGAAAACATAAGTAAAGATTTCAGCATTATGAATATCAACTTCTTTAAAACTACTTTTTGACTACCCAGTTCTTATCTACTTTGAACACCAGCTATGTATATTCCCTTCATGAGGCTTTAACAAAATCTTAGTCTACATTATTCTTTATCCCGTGAATTCCTCCAGAGCCATAGTAATCTCCATGCTTATCATCCCGGTCTCCTATTTTCTGCAGAATCAGCAGGATTTCATGAGATACAGGATTTTTTGGGACGGATTCAATTTCACCATCTTCTAGGCAAGCACAAGAATTTGGTCCAACTTGAAGGTTGTTGCACACAGACATTGCCCCTCTACATGATATTGGAAGATGTGAGCCAGGGTGACCTACTCAACTTTCTATGGACTTGCCGCCGGGTAAGTTGGTGTGTGTGTGTGTGAAAAAATTTGGGCTTAAGGACAAGAGAGCTGTGGAACTTCCATTTTCCTAATTATTTCATCAGACAAAACTATGTTTTCTTTTTAAAGTTTTACCTTAGCTTCTAGAGATGTTGACTCAAAAAATGGTGCATTTATTTCTCTCATATTATGCTTCAATACTTCATGGTTTCATGATCTTAATGATGTGGGTCCTATCTTAAATTGTAATACATCTAAGCGTTCTTATTAATTTTTTTCCATGTCCATAAATGAATCATCTATAACATATCAACCCAAAAGTTAAACACCTTTATCTTTATTAAATAATACTAGCCTAATCAGGTGACACCTACGGCATTTCATTGGCCTATGGAAATTTTCCATCCTACATTTATAGGTGGATATATTTTATATCCTTCCTTTAATGCAAGTCATCATTAGTAATATGTGGTCACCCACTTAGAGCTCCCTTAATCCTTCCCTTTTCTCTTTGAATCACATTTGATTCTTTAGGATTCTGGTGGTCTCATGATAACAATTACCAAAATACTAATGTATATATTGGCTTTTTTGATGTCAAGGGGCAGCTTAAAATTGTTGAAAGTACTACACAGTTTAAAAAATGAAAGTCAACCTGTTTTCTCCATTCCACTCAATTTTAGGAGCAGCTCATTGTCCATTTGTACTAACTTTCTAAACTATATAAAGTTGTAGGTGGATTGTCCACAAAATTGCATATTACAATATAGACAATAGGCATTCTTCATTAACTTGGCTTTTCCTAGGCAGACTGTTAGATCCATCTCCTTTGAGTCACCTTCGATTTTACTAAGGAGACTGTTCTAAGGCTTGAAGAACTTTGTCAGTCATGAACAGGAAAATTGAGAGTCTGAAAATATATGAAGAATTAATTTTTTCATTCAGATACTGTGACAATGGGGAACGTCTTTGGTACTCAAGCAGAAAAAAAATGACGTAGTAAGAGGAATATCTCACTAAGATATAAGAAACAGGATTCTAGTGTCTCCTTTGTCACTTGATTAGCTTGGATCTTGGTTTCCCTCTTTGTAAAAAAATATGCTCAGCAGAACAGCAGGGAGGATTCAAAATATATACAATAAATTACTAGTTCAAGAAAGGATATATGGTAATAGAAAAAATTATATTCATGAGTGTCCATTTTTTTTAACTTCTTTGTAGATTATTCTTTTGTTCTCTGCTGTGTACTTTTAAAAATTCTTTTTCCCCCTTTCATCTCCCCCAAGCAGAATGCAATTAAGCAGAGATATATTTATATATATGTACATACACTGCCCTCCCATCACACACACACACACACACACACACACACACACACGTCTTTTCTATCCCTGCTAATTCTTTGCTTTAACTCTGCTCTATATTATGCCATATAACTCTATGTTTATATATAAGAGTAGGTAATGAAGAAATCATGGATCTTTCCCTGGTCTTCTTCCCTCTTTCACTCATTATAACATAATTACTATTTTTACTTTAATTCTGCCTCAATTTTTCTTTTCAGCTACTCTTTTGCTGATATCAGTCTTAAACATATGGCATCATTTCCATGTAAAAAATATAAATAATTTGTCCATGTTAAGTTCCTTGAAATTGAATTTTGATATTGGCTCTTATATGTTAAATTTTCTATAAAAATTCTATTTTGAGTTTGGTTGATAGAAAGGCTTGAAAATCTGCAAGTTCATTAAATGTCCATTTTTTTTTCATTCAATATTATAAATAATTTTGCTGGATATGATATTTTTCGTCATAGGCCTAGTTCTTTTGATTGATGGTATATAGGATTCTAGAACCTGTGGAATTTTATTGTGGAGGCTGCCAAGTCCTATATAATTCTAATCCTAGATCCAGTGTATTTGAATTATTTTTTCCTTGTTTTTTTGAAAAATTTTCTCTTTGATCTAAGAGTATTAAAATTAGGCAAGAATATTCCTATGTATTTTCCACAAAGGATCTCTTTGAGGTGGTGATTGGTGGATTTTTTTCTATTTCTACTTTCTCTTTCTGTTCTATTGCTCTAGGACAATTTTCTTGGATTTTTCTTGAATTACTGTGTCCCAGCTTTCAGATAGTCCAATTATTTTTATATTTTCTCTTGATCTGTTTTCCAGATCTGCTTTTTCCTCATAAAATGTTTCACATTCTGTTCTATTTTTTTTATTTTTTATATTGTTTTGTTATTTCTTGGTCTCTTATAATTTCATTGCTTTGCTTTGCTCAATTATAATTTTCTTTCTTTTTTAAAAATTTTTTTAAAATTAATTTTTTAATTATAACATTTTTGACAGTACATATGCATAGGTAATTTTTTTTACAACATTATCCCTTGTACTCCCTTCTGTTCCGAATTTTTCCCCTCCCTCCACCCCCTCCCCTAGATGGCAGGCATTCCCATACATATTAAATATGTTATAATATATCCTAGGTACAATATATATGTGCAGAACCGAATTTTGTTGTTGTTGCAAAGGAAGAATTGGATTCAGAAGGTAAAAATAACTTGGGGAGAAAAACAAAAAATGCAAACAGTTTATACTCATTTCCCAGTGTTCCTTTTCTGGATGTAGCTGATTCTGTCCATCATTGATCAATTGGAATTGGATTAGCTCTTCTCTATTTTGAAGATATCCTATTCCATCAGACTACATCCTCGTATAGTATCATTGTTGAAGTGTAAAATGATCTCCTGCTTCTGCTCGTTTCACTCAGCGTCAGTTCATGTAAGTCTCTCCAAGCCTCTCTGTATTCCTCCTGCTGGTCATTTCTTACAGAGCAATAAGATTCCATAACCTTCATATACCACAATTTACCCCACCATTCTCCAATTGATGGACATCCATTCATTTTCCAGTTTCTAGCCACTACAAAAAGGGCTGCCACAAACATTTTGGCACATACAGGTCCCTTTCCCTTCTTTAGTATTTCCTTGGGATATAATCCCAATAACAGCAATGCTATTTCAAAGGGCATGCACAGTTTGATAACTTTTTGGGCATAGTTCCAGATTTCTCTCCAGAATGGCCGGATTCTTTCACAACTCCACCAACAATGCATCAGTGTCCCAATTTTCCCACATCCCCTCCAACATTCATTGTTATTTGTTCCTGTCATCTTAGCCAATCTGACAGGTGTGTAGTGGCATCTCAGAGTTGTCTTAATTTGCATTTCTCTGATCAGTAGTGATTTGGAACACTCTTTCATATGAGTGGAAATAGTTTTAATTTCATCATCTGAAAATTGTCTGTTCATATCCTTTGACCATTTATCAATTGGAGAATGGCTTGATTTCTTATAAATTAGAGTCAATTCTCTGTATATTTTGGAGATGAGGCCTTCATCAGAACCTTTAACTGTAAAAATGTTTTCCCAATTTGTTATTTCCCTTCTAATCTTGTTTGAATTAGTTTTGTTTGTACAAAAGCTTTTTACCAATTATAATTTTCAAAAAGTTATTTTTATCTTTGAGACTCTGTATACCCTTTTCCAGTTAGCTAACTTTTTTTTTTTTTTTCTGAAGCAACTGGAGTTAAGTGACTTGCCCAGGGTCACACATCTAGGGAGTATTAAGTGTCTGAGGTCAGATTTGAACTCAGGTCCTCCTGGTTTCAGGGTCCAGCTATCCACTGTGCCACCTAGCTGCCCTGGTTAACTTTTTTTTTTTTTTTTTTTTGTAATCTTGTTTTTCTTGGATGATTTTAATTTAATTTAATTTAATTTTTTCCTCAATGTCTCATTTGATTTTTAAATTCTTTTTTGAGTTCTTAAATTCTCTCTGGGCAAGAAACCATTTAATATTACTCTTTGGAATAGAAGAAGGTTGTTTTTTTTTTAATTTCAGTGTCCTCCTCTGAAGATGAACTTCAGTCTTTCCTTTTTTATTATATTGTTCTATTCCTATTCCTATGGTTGGGTTCTTTCTTTGCCAATTCATTTTTTTTTTAAACTGGAAGTATTAGTGTAAGCACCTCTAATTGTGGGGGGGGGAGTTGGTACCTCTAGCTTCACTTCAGCTCTCCCCTCTGACCTGGAACCCCAAACCAAGAGCTCCCTCTTCTTGCAGGTGTTAGCTGCTGGCAGCATCCCTGCCCCACTGCTTCTGCACTCACCCAGTGTGCTGGTTCCTTCTTGCCCAGGGCTTTGTCTCTGCAGCACTGGGTTGGTGTTCCTAAGCAGCAAAGCTTCCCTCAGTCCACTCAGACTCATACTTTGACTCCACACCTGGTCCAGCAGGTGAAAGTTTCTGTGGTGCCTGCTGAGGCTAGATACACAACTAACTAGCCCTAAGGCTCCCCACTTGATGTTTTTTTTTTTTTTTTTTTTTTATAGAGCTAGCCCAGAGGCATGTGCACTTCCACACAGGTTAATCCCTGGCCTGGGGGCTTTCTTCATATCTTCTCAGGTTGTACCCAGAGTACCCTTGTTCTGTCCCAAATCTTTGTTTTTTTTTTTTTTTACTAGGTTGTATTTGCGGGGAAGTGCAAATTTGTTCTGTTTGTGGGGGAAATATGGAGAGCTTGAAATTTATCAACCTGTGTTCTAATTTTGAAAATAAAAGACTATAATTAAAAAATAAAGAAATTTTTTAAAAATTTAAATTTAAATTTTCAATTAACAAGTATTTATCTTCTCTTCCTCCTGCTCTCATTGCAAACAAACAAATCCATAACAAATAAACATAATTAAGCAAAATAAATTTGTCCATTATCTATGTTAAAAAAAAAAGGAAATAAATCTGCCAACCTACTTTGCCATCTTCCCAGAATCCTCCCTTATCTTCTTTTTCTTTGAAAACAAAATTTGATTCACTTCAACAGACATTTATCTCTCTGTCTCTCTGTCTGTTTCTCTCTCTCTCTCTCTCTCTCTCTCTCTCTCTCTCTCTCTCTCTCTCTCTCTCTGTCTCTGTCTCTCTCTCTGTCTCTCTGTCTGTTTCTCTCTCTCTCTCTGTCTCTCTGTCTGTTTCTCTCTCTCTCCCTCCTCTCTCTGTCTCTGTCTCTGTCTCTCTCTCTCTGTCTCTGTCTCTGTCTCTCTCACCACATGATATATCTTTTATGACATTTCTTTGATAATGTCTTTTTTCTTGTTCTATCTAGTTCCTCACTGTTATATGTGCAACTTGTTTATGTCCCTCATCTGAATCTTCACTACTCTGTGTGACATTCATTTTTAATTCTTCAGAGACTGTTGGATTTTCTATTTCACGGCTATATCAGCAAAATTTCTGAATTAAGAGAGGGATCTACACTTCTGGAAAAGTTCTAGATTGTTACAATTTCCTTCAGGAATTTTCTATCTGAAAGTGTTAATTCCTTTATCTCTCAGCCACTGCTTATATTATTATATTTTTCACTTGGCATTTATTCCTGTATTTCTAGTTTTCAATATTTCTGCCCTTCCATGTATCTTTTTAAAAATTGTCTCTTTTACTACTGTGCTTTAGCCAGCTTGTTTTGGAATATTGTCAATTAAAAATACTTTATTTTCCTCTCTTCTTCACTTTCTTTAGGATGTGATGACAATGGATGGCCTCCTCTATGACCTCACAGAGAAGCAAATCTATCATATTGGGCAGCAGATTCTCATGGCTTTGGTGAGACATGGCAAACATAAGCAGAGGTTTTGGAAGGGAGAAGAGAGCAATAATTAGATTGAGATGATCAAGGCATTGCCCCAAATAATTTGTAATTCTTTATGACAGGAGAAACAGACTTTTTGCAAGTAGTTAGCAAGAGTACTTAATTAAAATAAACTATCCGCAGCGGGCTTGAGGAAGCCATTTCCACATTTAAATCTGTTACTTCTGCCCCTGAGAGTGTACTCCCTCAATCTTTTCCCATTATAGTTTGTGGCATTTACTTTTGGTGCAGAAATTCCTAATTATAAATCTGATTCCCATACTCTTAGCCCTACATTTAACACTCAGCTTTTACCTTATGTGCCTTGAAAATAAAGAGGGTAAGAAAGAGAAAATGATGTCTTGTCCATTGGAAATAAACAATACTCATTATATGTAACAAAGAAAGATATAGAATCACAAACTTTATTTCAGAGTCTAGTCCAGTTATATTTCTTCAGAAACAATAGCAGGGATTTAGAAAAGTTCTTCAGTCCTAAAGAAAAGATGGTCCAGGGGAGATGGTCCTACTAAAGGACTAAGGTTTCTCCTTAGTATTTATGAAACAAGGAGGGATAAATTGGGCAGTAAGATGAGAAAAGATATTTAGAGAAAGACTGAGTGGATGAAAGGCCACAGGAGTTGACAGAAAAATATATTCCTAACATTTGAAAAACAAACAAAATTGCTAAAGTTTACATTTGGGCTCCTCATGAGATTTTGTCTCTTCTTTGATAGAAGACTAATTATGGTCTGATTAAAGAGGTAGAGGGAGAATATAGAATTAACAAACAATAAAAACAATGAAGGATGGAGAAAAGGATGTTATTGTACTCTGAGTCTCCACAAAAGCAGAGAAACTAAAAAAGCAATTGAGAATTAGAGAAGAAATATACATTTTTGCCTGAATTATTCAAGTAATACTAGTCTCTTTAGCCTAAATTATCTAAATAATTGTATTCAAACAGATTGATTTCTTCTTATGGATAGTTCAAATTTCTTTCCCCAACCTTTCCTTTAAATTTCATAGAAATAAGGGCAGCTAGGTGGTTCAGTGGGTAGAGCACCAGACCTGGAATCAGGAGGACCCGAGTTCAAATCTGCCCTCAGATACTTAACACTTCCCAACTTTGTGACCCTGGGCAAATCACTTAACCCCAATTGTTTCAGCTAAAAAACAAGCAAACAAAAATACCCCCCAAAAGCCTCATAAAAATATTCACAATTCTGGTGTTAGAGTTAGAAGGATCTCCACAAATGACAGTTTAACCTCATTTTATAGATGAATTCTAAATGGCTAGCTGAGACAGACCTGGAATCTGGAAAAATTTCTGATAGGAGAAGAGAAGAGGGTATGGATGCTGAGGTCCCTAAAGGGAAATCTTATTAATCATGATGTGTTGTTATCAAGGTTGTTTGGTTATACAAACATGGAATCTAGCACTCTCTTTGTACCATTCACATTGAGCCAAATTTAGTTTGAATTCCAACCTTTTGGGAAACGAAGGTGCAAGAGGATAGTGAGGAGAAAAGCAGGTAGAAATATTGACCCCCCTATAGCACAGCACTAACTGTGCCAATGTTCCTTAGGCCACTATGCCATTCAATCGTTAGCCCACCAACGTTGCTTTTAACTTTACATTAAAAAAAAAAAACCTTTAGTGTTCTTCCTGACATTTTTCTCTGTGGCATAAATTTTTTACACCATCCAGTCCTCTTTAGAGACAGGGATCAACTAGTCATCTTCCTCTGTATCCTAAAGATTGTCATTAAAAAACAAAACAAAACAGTATTCCCCCCAATTATATATAAACACAGTTTTTTAGCATTCATCTCTACAAAATTTTGAGATCCAGATTTTCTCCTTTCACTTTTCTCTGTACTCTACCTAAAATGATAAACAATTTGATATATAGTATATATGTGCAATTTATGCAAAATATTTCCATATTACTTATAGTTGTGAAAGAAAAAAAACAAATCAAAGAGAATAAATACATGAAAATATTAAATGAAAAAAATATGTTTTGATCTGCATTCAGAGTCCATCAGTTCTTTATCTGGATGTAGATAACATTTTCCATCATGAATGCTTTGTAATTGTGTTGTTAAGCAGAGCTAAGTCATTCATAATTGATTATTGTATCACACAAAGTTGCTGCTGCTGTTTACAGTGTTTTCCTGGTTCTGTTCATTTCATTTTGCATCAGTTTACATAAGTCTTTCTAGGTTTTCCTGAAAACTGCTTGCTTAAATTCAGCATTACTAATTGCCTTAAAGTTTCTTAATCTCCAGTCCTTGAGTCAACTCATGTTTGGAGAGGATCAGGGATGAATCAGCATCTAGTGTATGGCTTCTGACTGCATTTCAAAACAAAATATACATGCCTTTGAGGATTATTCATTGTATTTTGTCACACACACCAGAGTTTCCTACCCATTAGCACAGATAATTGGGCCATAAGTTTATTATTCATAAGGTCTAACAGGAGTTAAATGACCTGATAGACAGGGATTGCTCCCTTCCTCTGTGTCCCAACTCAGTGGTTTTCAAAGCCTATTTATTCATTTTTATCCTAACAGGAATTTCTTCAGGGAAAGCGACTGTTCCATGGAGATATAGCAGCCAGGAATATCCTGATCCAGGGTGACCTCACTGCCAAACTCTGTGGGCTGGGTCTGGCATATGAAGTCCATGTTCGAGGTGCCATCTCCTCCAAACGTATGCTACCCCTAAAATGGCAAGCTCCCGAGAGACTCTTGCTGAAGCCTGCAGGAATCAAAGGAGATGTGTATGGTTTGTTTTTGCTCACTAAACTCACTCAGTTCAGCTCACCATTGAATACCAATGGAATGTTTCTGAAGTCCAAATATAGGACTTTAGTCTATAAAACAATAATCATATAATATCTAATTAGGAACAAGGTTCAAATCTAAAGAAATCTGAGGTGAAAAGTTTGTCTTCAGCCTCTTCTCTTTCCTTGTTTTTCCCCCCATGTTTCAGTGTCTGGTTCCTCTTGAGACACCAGCACTCTGGCTCATATTTCTTCCAAAGGAGAAAAAAAAATTTAATAAATTCATTAATACTAAACTAAAATGTTCAAGACTTAGATGTGTGTTCTTCTCCTCACCATGTTCCACTGAGGAAATTTAAAGTACTATCAAAATCAGATAATGCTAAACTGTAAGAAATGAATTGCTAATTATAAAATATCCAACATCAGTGGGTGTAGTAACTCTTTAATCTCTCCAAAAAGACTGCTTCCATTTGTGTGTAAATCTGACTGCAGTCAATTATTCTCCATGGACCAGTGAAATCTGAAAGGCAGAAAAAAGAAATAGCTAATGGGGAAGAAGTAGAAGGTAGACAATGAGTGGTATGGCCCCTGGAAGAAAATGAGAGTGGGGAGAGAAGGCAAGGAAGAATGGGGAGGGAAACGAAAGAATAAATCACAGTGGGAAATTTCTGTCCTTTTCTGTGTTTAGAACCAAGTGAACAAATTGGGAATCCACTGATGAGAGATATGAACAAGACAACTCCTAAACCCATGGAGTTTGAAATCGAATGGAAGAGACAAGTCAGCCTTTTTGCCCCTGATATGCTACAGCTCTGGCAGTGCTTACCCTTAATCCTATTCTCTTCATTCTTAATGTTCCCCTCTTATTGATGAGTATTGATTGTGAGACATTTTTTTCAAGATAGAAAAAAATGAAAAATGAGCAGGTTTATTTTGTTTAATTTGTAGATGGTCCTTTGGAATCTTGCTGTATGAGATGGTGACTTTAGGTAAGGATGATCCCTAGAAAAAGGGAGGTGGGGATAAAACAAAAATTTTCAGCTAACCCAGTGGCATAATAATTTAAACTTAATTCCTAGGGAATACCTCTGGCTATTGATCAGTTGAATCTTTTGCAGTTTGTTGATTTTTCTTTTTGGGGGGTGGGTATTAGACATATTGTGATAGAAATCAGTGGTTAAAAGTAAAATAAAAACAATAGCCACTAAATCCTACAGATTCCTGCCTGTCACATATTTCTATTATCTGTATTCTATTTCTTACTTATTTTGTTAACAATTTCCCAATTACATTTTAATCTGGTTCAGGTTCACTCGGAGTGTTGTTGACAGCAATACTGCTCTTGGCCTGAGTATTTCTGTTATAATTCACGGGACAGCTCAAAATGCATCCTGCCCACACCCAACCCCAATCTCAGGATATGTTTTCAGGCTTCTGGTCTCTTTAAGATAAAGGGATAAAACTTAAGGGAATTTGTAATTTGTTTTCCATTATGGACCCTTTGGCAATCTGGGTGAAGACTATGAACCACTTCTCAGAATAATGGATGCAAATATATAAATCAAATACATGGGATTACAAATGAATTCAATTATAACTAAATATAGTTATAAAAATATAAAATAAAATAAATTTATAGACTTCAGATTAAGAATTGGAGACTAGATAAATCATTTCTAAAGTTTTCTTTCATTCAACCATTCTGTGGGTCAACCCTGACTGGAAATAATGGTCATGACTTATCTCAGGCTTCAACCTAGCTGATTGATTTGACTGAGGGCTTATGGCATCTTCCCCTTTTTTTGGTCTTAATTCTGACTTTCCTTAGCACAACTGCTTGGTATGACCTCAATATTCCCTTTAGTTTTTAGTGCCTTCAACCGGTTCCTTTTCTTTTGCTTGCAATTCTTGGATTTGGCCATAAGGTGGCAAACAAATTCTGTTTCAAAAATTCTTGCACCTTCACTGATTTTTTTTTTTTTAATTAGCTCAGCTAGATGGAGTGAGGAGGATGAAGTAGATTGTTAGCAATGGAGAGTCCTTATTAGACAGAAATCAGGATTCTTCCTGGAGAATCACCCACTGCTGTTGCTTTTCCCCTCCCTATCCAGGGGCTCCACCATATCCAGAGGTCTCTCCTACCAGCATTTTGCAGTATCTCCAGAGGAGAAAAATTATGAAAAGACCCTCCAGTTGCTCATCTACCATGTAAGCAATTCCTTTGGGACATGTTATTCCTTTGGGACATGCTTGGCTTCCTTTTCCTTCTCCCTTTCCCAATATCCCTCTTTAGTTGCATCTCCTTCAAAGACAACAAAAATAGTCATTCACTGCTCTCTTTGTGCTAATGTATACAATCTCCCACCAGACCTTGGCTGGAGTTTAATTAGTATTCTATGAACAGTGCAGTAATGCGTAAACTTATCATTATATTTATGTGAGAAATGAGAAAATTATATAAGAAATATGATTAACCATAACGAGCACTTCAACTATGTATCAAAATTCTATTGTAAAGCCATGTCAGAAAAGTTTAGGATAATAAGGGAAGTGGTGATGGCAAATTTTGAATTAAGTTGACAGAAAATATGGATATGGAATGATAGAAAGGAAGGGAAGGATGTGTCAGGTATTAGAAATGGCATGGCATAAATTTGTATTAGTACTTGAGGAAAGAAGAGAATTGGAACCTTAAGTTTTTCAAAAATGAATGTTTTTCTAAAAAGAAAAATGGTGTTGGATTAAGTATTAATATTTGTTAGCTATGACATAATCAGACCAAACAAAATATACAAGTGATTCTTGTTATCAAAGAATAATTAGTACTAAAAAAAGGTTACATAATGTGAATCCACTGAAAATGGGGATCAATACTTCATGGGAAATAGTTTTTTTTTTTAAATAAAAAGCACTTCATGGAGATTTTATTTTAAAAAATGAAATGAAAATAATGTGAATAAGTCAGTTTTACTTTTAACAAAATTATAGTCATAACTATGCTAATGTTTAGATTTTTTTTAAAGATTTTTTTATTTTCCCAAAATTGTATAATGAAAGAAAAATCATAATAAAGACAGTGATTATTACAAAAAAAAAAAAGAGAAGAAATAGCATGAAAAAAGTCATGGAGATGTGAATTAGCAAGTTTATCTAGTTAAAAGCAATCAGGGTGGGGCTAAAATGAAGCATATATGATAGGAGAAATATTTCATATGAGTGTATAGAATATATCTCTAAAGATATCTATCTATCTTTAAAGTTAATAAAGCAATTTCCTCATAATAATCCTATGAAATAGGCAGTATATTCCCCCACCTTACAAATAAGGAGACAGATTTATAGAGGAGATTGGACTTGCCCATGATCTCCTATCAGTCAAGTTGCATCATAAGCTAAGGTCTAAGTTTACTTAACTTTGCCCTCTTAAGTGTGAAGGGCAGCGTCTTTTATATTCTATTCAGTGGAAGTGGGCCTGCTTTTTAAGAAGTTGCTAAGTATGAGTCAAAAGAATTCTGCTTTGTCCAGAGATAAAAAATTACTCTATCCTGTCAACATGACTCAATAGGGATTCCAGTTTTGGTTCAAGGGAGTCCTTCTCTCTAATAAGCAAAAAACTACCTCCTCAATCTGGTCAACTTAAAACTCTGGAGATAACTTTCTTCATGGGATCTACTGTGCTGGTGGCAGAAGCTGAGGATGGAAGGAGTGGCTTGTTCCACCTCTGAAACTCCCTGACCTTCCTTCCTCCAATTTCAAGTAGCTAAGAAGTAATCTTGTGTCCAGAAATGATTTGCATCATTATCAAAGGTGGTCAAGCTATTAGATATCTCAGAAGAAAGACCTAAATTCCTTATTTAAATCTTCCTAGAAATTTGGGGCATTTCATAAGATTTCATTTAGATGATTTAATAATCATCTATCCAATCCCTTCATTTTTAGGATGAGGGGAAGTGACTTGCCTAAGATACTTACAAAGATAGCAATGGCAGAGCTGGTTTCTATTTTTCTACTACTCTGGTTTTCAAAACTAGATTCTAATTTTCCTACTACTCTAACCCAGAAGTAATTGGCAATTGACAAGACAATCACAAATCTTTCCTTGCTGATTATCATATTCAGCTAAGATCTTTTATAACAAACAAGCAAACAAACAAAATCCAAAAAACAAACCCCACTATTCCTATTGAGAAGGCAATGACATAAGAAAGAACCAAAAGAGAGGGAGAGGTGACTTGTTAATTGGACCATGAATGGCAAAAGCAAAGCAATCAGGGAGAAGATGAAAAGCAGAGAGGAATGATATTTTCTTTTTGTTGTTGTTATAATACTTCTCTTTTCCCCAGTTACATGTAAAACAATTTTTTATATTTGTTTTTAAAACTTTGAGTTACAGATTCTCTCCCTTCCATCCCCCAGCTCCCATTGATAAGGCACGTGAAATTATGCAAAAATATTTCCATAAAAGTCATGTTGCAAAAGAAAACATAGATCTCTCCCCTCCCCCACCAAAAAAAAACCCCTCAAGAAAAAAAAAGTATGATTCAGTCTGTATTCAGACATAGTTTTCTTTTTTGGGGTATGGATAGCCTTTTTCCTTATAAGTCCTTCAGAGGAATCTTGAATCATTGTATCACTGAGAATAGCAAAGTCACTCACAGCTGATCATCCCACAACATTGCTATTACCTTTTTCACTTTACTTGAGCACATGGAAAACTTTCCAGGTTTTTCTGAGAGCTCCTCATTTTTTATAGAACAATAATAAGGAATGATATTTTCAATATTAAAAGGAAAGAAATAATTCAGGAAGAAGGAAAAACAGTCTGCTGACAGGCATTGTATCGAAGAACCAAGTGTTTCTTCTGTTTCTCCTTACAGGTATAGCATCATGAAATCCTGTTGGAAATGGCACGAAGACAGCCGACCCTCCCCAACACAATTACGTCTTCGCCTAGAGGCTGCCAGCCAGGGTGCAGATGATAAAACTGTGCTGCAGGTACCCGAGCTGGTGGTACCTGAGCTGTATGCAGCTGTAGCAGGCATCCGAGCAGAGTGTATTTCCTCTAGCTACAGTATCCTCTGAAGTACCACTGAAATGAAAAAACACTAGTGATGTGCTTGGGGCACTGATTCTCCTAGGAATTGTATTGGACATTGGACATTGTGGGGGAAGATAAGAGGGAGAGAGAGGGCATGAATCAAAGAATCATAGCTCTTAAGAGTTAGAAGGGACCATTTAGTCCAATTCTCTCATTTTACTGTTGAGGGAACTGAGCCCAGGAAAGTAAATAACTTCTCCAGTGTTACACAGGTAATAAGTGCTGGAGGTAGAATTTGGGTCGTGGTCAGAACCAGTGCTCTCACCACTATTATGCTGCCTTTCAGACTTCAGACCTAGAGATTTCTTTGAATATGTTCTTTGGATAGAGCTGGGTATGAATTTCTAAATCACCTCTTGGGAGCTGAAGTTGGATTGTTGGGTTGTTGGGTGGTCCTTAAGATTCAGATTGAAAGTAATGGATAATATTCCAAAGGAAATTTTTACAAGTCCACAATGCTTCCGGGGTCAGGTGAAATAGCTTTCTGCTCTCCAATTGTGGCTTCCAGACAAGTTCCTTTCTGAAACATTTTTCAACTAAATTCTAATGATGAGATCTATAAATTTGAGAATCAAGTGAAAGTCAATATGAGGGAAATGGAAAGAAGGAGGGAATTATAGGTAACATTTGCTCAGAGTTGGAATTCCCCAAGGAATCCTTCTTCCAAGAGAATTAGGAGAAATAATGTGAAAACTCTTGTTTTTTAATGTGAAGCTATAGGAAAAACAGAAAAAGACGATTCTCACTTGTCCAATAGGGTGAGAAGGTTGAGAATTAGAAGGAGGGAAAAAATGGTCCTTTTATTTCTTATCAGTCCTCTTGACACTGCTAGTAGTTGGAGGTTGGAAGGTTCTCCATTGAGAAGGCTTAGTTTCAACTATTAATTAATGTGAGTTCTCAGAACCTACAAGGCAGTTACAAAATCTAGAAGTTTACTTCACTTGCTAAAACAGGCAAAAGTGGAGTCCCAAGAAGAGGACTATTGTGCTCAGAGGCACAAAGACTTACCCAAAGAAAATAAAATGGGAAGACCAAGAAATAGAACAATGGCAATTTCTAATATTGAGGAAACCATGTGATTTATTGTTAAACTTTTTCATTAAATTAATTTTTTAAATATTTATTGAGGTATTGTGAATTTTTTTTATATCTTTCTCGACACATTTAGCATGTCAGTTTTATTTATCTTGGTTGACATTTCCCCCCCTAAAAGTACTGCTGTAATTTTAAAAAGTAACTAATGTATAACATCTAGAATGACAATTATACATTTGAAGTAAAATTAGTTGTTTTTCTAATAGGCATTTTGTTCTTCCAATCTACCAATTGTTGTTGCTCAAAGTCCAGTGTTGACTTTCACCCGTAAAGAGCCCCTAGTTCAGCATATCCACAGAACAGGTTCGGCTTGATGTTAAAGGTTAAAGACCAGTTTTTTTTCCTTAGCTTTTATGACTCATTATACTTCAGGGAACAAATCTTATTATTATTATTATTATTTTTTAGTTTTTTTCCATCTTTTTTTATTATAGTTTTTATTTACCAGATATATGCATGGGTAATTTTACAGCATTGACAATTGCCAAACCTTTTGTTCCAATTTTTCCCCTCCTTCCCCCCATCTCCTCTCCCAGATGGCAAGTTGACCAATACATGTTAAATATGCTGAAGTATAAATTAAATACAACATATGTATACATGTCCAAACAGTTATTTTGCTGTACAAAAAGAATCAGACTTGAAATAGTGTACAATTAGTCTGTGAAGGAAATATTATATTTTCCTGGGAGTCTGATACTTAAACCCCGCAATTTTGGAGACTGCTGAACTTCACTTTCACCTTGGATCTGAGCAGTTCACTTAAGGTTCACATCTTTTAACTAACTAAGCATATATGAGTCAGCCTCTTGTCTGTGGTCATCATCTCTTCTGGGATGGGTGTGGTTGCACATCCTGCTGGGCAATCGGCAACCAACCTTCTTAAGGACCCCAAACCTCTAGAGTTTGTGAAGTAGCTACCATGGATGGAAGAGTCTGGTTTTCAGTCCTGCTCTTTGGTATTCTATGCACAGGGACAGAAACACAAATTAGAAGAGGCAGACAGAGACTTGAGACCCATTTTTAGTCTCATCTAGATAAGCAAACTTTCTTCTCTTTCACTTTCCTGTCCTTTCACTGACCTATGCTACTATTTCTGCTTCTTGAAAAGGGCAGTGAACACAGAAATTCCCTCTTTTCCCTACTGCAAGTCTGAGGGAGAGTGGTCAGAGACCTAGAGAGAACTCTCCAAGCTGAGAGATAGTGAAAGATAGTGAGGGAGCTAAAATAGAATTCTCCTTTCATCTTTGTCATATTCCTGAGATATCCCAACAGGAGATATCAGGGATCAGTCAGGAATTACAGTTGACCATGTCCTGTAGTATGGGGTCTAAACAGAGAGCTTACTAGAAAAGGCCAGAGTACAGGCTCAGCTCCATAAGAAGTGTACAGTATAGGAGATTGGAGGTGAGAGTTTTTTAGTTACACTAGGACTTGGAGAAATTAAAAATTTGTAAAATTCAGTTCAGTGCCATAGTACTTGACAGAGAGGATTCATATTCTAGTTCAACATAGAATCATAAACTATTAATTCTAGAGGACACTTTACAATTTATTTTGTTTATTCTTCCCTCTCCAACTCCCTTCTCATAGGTGGAAACAGATGAAGGAATCAAGACTAGGAGAGATTAAGTAATTTGCCTAAAGTTATTTACAAAACAAAATGGTGGTAGAATAGAAACTAGTCCCCTGAATCTCAGTCCCATGTTGATTATGTCTTGTGTAGAAAGATGGGACCTAGTTATCATATGCTATGCTTGGAAAAGATTCTCTCATCTCTTATCTCTGGACATTCTTTTCTTCTTTCCAGATCCAGGTTAATTGCTTCCTAGGATGTTCTTTTGACTTCTAATATTTTCCCAGCTAGAAGCAATTTATCCTTCTTTGAATCATTCAGGCCAACCAATCAACCAGTACTTATTAAGTGTCTACCATGTATAAGGTGCTATGCTAAGGATACAAGTGTAATGAAAGAAATAATTTGTACTCATAAAACACTTAAACATTAATAGGTAAGACAATAAATTCCTACATAAATTTAAGACACCCAGACATAAACATATAAAATCTAGTTAAATTCAGGGTAGTTTGGAAGAGAGAATAATAAAGGGATTTGGGAAAAGTGTCATGCAGAAGATAGCATTCTGACCTCTTCCATCGCCTAACTTGTGTCTATGTCTTATCTGCCTACTACTATGTGAACTCCTTGAAAGCATATTTTTCATCTTTGTATTCTTAGCATCCAGAATGGTGAATTTTTTTTAAACATAGTAGGCAATTAATATTTGTTGAATTGATCTATGGACTACAAAGCAATTTTTTTTAGGCCACTGTCACTCTTCTGCATCTAGCACATATAAGCTCTGAGAATATTCCAGCTCCCACTTTGGGAGTATCAAATGATACTTGGGTCACAGAACAGGCTTTTACTTTCCCTCCAAGGTTTAAGATTTACCTCTGAGGAGTGAAATGATTCTCTAATTTCCATAGTTTGAGTCCCTCCTGCAGTGCTTATCCTCCACATTGTCAGTTGAGAATCATTTTAGTTAGGCATCCTTAAAGTAGATTTAGAAAACTGACTGAGATTGATTTATTGATTGTTCCCACTTGGTATTTGCATATCTTATCATTTAACTTTCAATGAAGTAAATTGACTTCATCAAATAAATCAACCAATCTGACATATAAAATGGTAGAATATTATTGCCTAACTCACCAGCAGAGAAAGAACATGTAAGAAGAAACTATTAGTAGTGAGGGTACAGAATTCTCATGGAAGAAGATCATAAGAGGTATCTTAATCTTCATTCCTTTTCTATTTTGTAATAGAGCTGAGGTCATACAGATGATTGTAGTCTGTCACATTGCCAGGGCAGGATACTACTAATAGCAATGGCAGGCTAATAATACCATATGAATAGCATGCTTGTGTCATCTCTATTGTGAAAATATCTGGACAGACATTCTTTTGTCATTTCTGTATAGTAAAAATGGTATGAGGAACATTTGACTAGCTGTGCTTGGTGATATGACTTTTGTGAAAATACTTAATAACCAAGGAGTGATGCTTGGACCTACTTTAAGAATGGTGACTGATAGAGGAAAGACTGATGTAAAATTAGATCCTTTCTGATTTCATAATGAATTAGTTACCTAAGCAGTGATGCAGCAGTTATGGGAATGCCAGAATGATGACATGTCTGATAAACTGCAGTTAAACAGGAAGGGGGGAAAAAGTAAAGGGAAAAGAGAATTATATTAAGGCCTGTGAATTCTGTACACAAATGCTCTTCAATTGCCTTAGCTGTCCATTTAAGGAAGACTTATGGATAATAATCTGTAGTTTTTTCCTGATTAGAAGAAGTAAGCAAAGGAGGAAAATTTCCATTTAGAAACGTTGTCCTAAAATTGATATATTGACTGTTTATGTACAAAATATATTTGGATTATTCCCTCTCCTAGCTGGGCTTCCTTTTCCAAAAGTGAAAATGTACTTACTTTATCTTGCATCATGTGTTTGAGCTAAGAATCTTCAAGTTACCATATGGAAAAATTTCCAGTTATTACAACACTTTGAATCTCAGTTAAAGTTTTATTTCTTTGTCTTAAGGACTTTGAAAAAGCCTAAATTCCCACTCTTTAGTTTTATTGTTACTAAATTTTCCACATGGCTAAAATATACTTCTAGAAATATGGTCAAGTGAAAAATCTATGGAATTTTCCTTGGAAATCATCTGGACATTTTGAAAGTTCCCTTTCTGAAAATAAATACTATTAGTGAGAAAAACAGAAACCATCTCTTTGTTAAGTTTCACGGCAGCAAAATTCATAATGTAGAGAAAAGAGAGGAAACATAAAATGTAAAAAACTCAGATTAGAAAAAGAAGAAACATTATTTCAATATTTCAATATCAGGAAAAAGAAATTAAATAAATCACAAATAAATTCCTGCAGGAAAAAAAACAACTCTCAAAACAAGAGGATTTATAAGTGAATTAGTGTAAAGAAGTTATAGTCAATTAATACAAGTCAAACATTAAAAGAAAAATCAATTTAAATATAACAAAATTATTTGCAAAACTAGGAAAAGAAAAGTCAGTGAAAACTGATTTTATTTGTAAATTCCCAGCCTATCATTCTAGGCTTTTACTAGATGACATCATTAGATTTAACTTTTCAACTTCTTTATTCTTTATTCCTACATTTCAGTTCCGTATACCAAGCTCCTTATTAGAATTAGAAATACTCTCATTTTATTGTTTTTTTAAGGTAATAAAACAGTTTCCTATTCTATAATCCTGACTTTTGTCTCAAATGATATTTAAGATAGGGCTCTGAGGGTTTGGAGGCCTTCATTTTCGTCTACATACTCCTCCAGCATGCTGTCCACTCTGCACGTAGTTCACACATTGATATTGTCCCTGCTAGAAGCTATTGTCCTCCTTCCCTTGTGAGTAGCAATAAAATTTCTTAAAACGATCTCTGTGTGGGATGATACTTTTTAATCTGAACTTCTCTGCATCACAGAAGAGACTCTTCCAGTTTCTTTCTGTGATATACACATTGTCCTGATACCTAAAGCAAGAAAAGATAACTAAGAAAATTATAAATTACTAAACACAGATACAAATATATCTTTGCAGCACAAGATATATTAAGAATTAATTCAGTTTTGTAATCACAAGATATAATTCCATAATAGATAAATGGCGAAAGACAGATTTCAAAGGAAGAAATTAAAGCTATCAGTAACCATATTAGAAAATATTTCATATCACTAATAATTATAGAAGTAAAATATTAAAGTTCTGGCATTGTACCTAATAATTATTTGATAATCAAAGTTAAGAAAAAAGAAAATGGCACATGCTGGAGCATTGTAAGAAAACAGGCTCACCAGTATACTGTTGATGGAATTATGAATTGGTACAGTCATCCTTAAAACAATTTGAAATTAATGCTTCAAAAGTTATTTAATGGTGCATATCTTTTAATGTAGTAATATCATTATTTGACCTATATCACAAAGAGGTCAATAACAGAGGGAACAGACCCTTATCTATAAAAATAACTGCATCCATTCTTTTTCTAAAACTGGAAAGTGCATTTAGGGGAGAGGTGATTAGTATATATCCAATGGGAAATGGTTAAAAGAATTGTGGCATATGGGGCAGCTAGGTGGTGCAGTGGATAGAGCACCAGCCCTGAAGTCAGGAAGACCCGAGTTCAAATCTGGTCTCAGACACTTCACACTTCCTAGCTGTGTGACCCTGGGCAAGTCACTTATCCCCAGCCTCAGGAAAAAAGAATTGTGGCATATGAATATAGTGCAATATTATTGTGCTATAAGAAAGAAGTGATGAACAGTCACTTCAAAAAAAAAAACAATCTAAGAAGAATTGATGAATTGATTTAGTGCGAAATTAGCAGAGTCAGGACAACAATTTTTATGACAACAATCTTATGGAAAAAAATAACTTTAAAAATTTAGAACTTTGTACAATGTAACAGCAAACCACAGTTCCAGAGAACTAATGATGAAGCACATCATCTACCCCATGAAAGGGACATGATGGACATAATCTGCAGAATAAGAAGTCATTGTTGGACAAAGTCAAAAAGGAGTTTTCTTCATTTTCAACAATGTGAATTTACTTCTGGGAGATCTTGGTGTTCTTGTTCAACTGCAGGGGAGGGAGAGAATAAACCATCACTGATTAAAAAACCCACCAAATGATTTTTGAAAATAACTCCTATCTCTTGAGGACAATTGAAAAAGTTCAAATTCTCACTCTTCAATTTCTCTGACACTAAATTCCCAATGTACTTATAATGCACTTCTGGGCAGGGAGAGAGAAGGGGAAAGGTGCACACACACACACACACACACACACACACACATATTTACATACATAAACACATACATATATACTGTGGGATTTTTTGGGATTAATGACCTAGACACTTTGGATGTCTGCCTGATAATGGTTTTCTTTTGGAAAGAAAATGCTATTGGTAAGAAAAGCAGCTGTAGATAAAATTTAAAGAGGAAAAAGATACCATAGGAAAGAAGGGGGGGGGGAAGGAAGTTATTATAGAAAAAGAAGAAAATAAGGATAAGGGCACAAAAGAAGGAGTTATCCAAGTTTTCCAGTTGAACCTTTTTGGAATTTCACTATCAAACTTTATCCAAAATTGATTTAAAAATCATTCTAATTAATTTAGCTGATTGAACTATTAGCAAGATCATAATGTATTTTATTAATACCAGCTTAAAAGCATTCAAATCCTTTATAAACATAACGAAAAGCAATTGGCTGTCTAGTGGGCTAGAGAAAGAGGTGTTGTACAAGTCCTTAAAGAAAAGTTTAATGATTGGAAAAATAAAGTCAGAAATACTTCATTTTTATTAATATGATTATAATTCAAAAAGGGAAAGAATGTGTCAATGTTAAGTTCAAATTTACCAAAGCACTTCAGGGATTGGGTTATTAAATCAAATTGAAAGAACAATTTCTATGGGGGCAGCTAGGTGGTGCAGTGGATAGAGCACCAGCGCTGAAGTCAGGAGGACAGGAGTTCAAATCTGATCTCAGACACTTAACTGGCCCTAGCTGTGTGACCTTAGGCAAATAATTTAACCTCAATTGCCTCAGAAAAAATAGAAAGAAAGAAAATTTCTAGATTACTAATTTGAAAGGGCAATATGCCTTCTAAGAATCTTTAAGCTCTTTAGGATTGTGATGAGAACTTGTTGTCCAGTGGCAGAAAACCAAACTTGTTCTGCAGTAAGTATTTCTTATGCACTCCTGATTAAAATTCTAATCTTTTCTGTGTCTCAGTTTCTTTCATCTATAAATCCAAATAATAATTACTTTGCATACAAACTAGACAGATTGTATTGGCAACCGCATATCTATATTTTTCAAATGAAATATATTGCTTAATTCTGTTATAATACCAAAACAGTGTTATTTCTAGTCTGGCTTATTTGAAGGTTGCAATAAACTTTTGTGTGTGTGTGTGTGTGTGTGTGTGTGTGTGTGGATGAGATTATAAATTTCTACCTATTTCTTCTTATGTCTTATAGAAATATATACCAATGACTACAGTGGCATCTTGAAAGTTCATAAGACAATAAAAAATTTTAGATAAAGATTCCAGTAAAATTAATTGCTTTTTTTTCTCTTAGCATAACAAATAGCATACCTCTTTGCCTTCAAAAATAGTCAATGATAATAGCATACAGTCATACTATATTTCATTTGTATAATGGAGGACTGGACTTCATTCAGAGTATCTCTGATATGAAGGAGGTTGGGAAACCTCCTTCCAGGAAAGCTGTCACCCTCATTAGAACATGAGTTTCTTGAGAACAGGGACATTTTCCCCTTTCTTTGTATCTTTAATGCTTAGTACAGTACCTGACACAAGAGTAGGTGTTTAATAATTGTTTTACTTCACATGTAATGGAAATGCTGGGGAGAGACTTTGGAGCATTCTCTTTTGATCAATCATTCTGCTCTATTTGCTGCTTCATTGGCATCCTTTTCGGTTGCTCCCAGGGTTCAGAAAGTCCCATACCATGCTGACACTTTTAACTATTAGCTCAATTCACCATATTAATTATTCAGAAGAGACTAAAGTAGTTAGTGAAATGCAAAGGTATATGAATACTCTTATCTTCTGTAGTGAATAAAAATATAAGTTGACAATTTGGAATACCAAATGAATTGATTCGTATCAGATTTTATTCTTGGAGAACTGTGATCACCACTCTCTTGGTCTGCATGTTGCTCTTTACCCAGAAAGGGCCCTTGTTCCCCTGCAGAGGTAAATAATAGCGCTTTTCTTAGCCTGGAGCTATCTAGGATCCCCTTGCATCTGCTCTAAGCCCTGGAACTGTGATCAGAACTTTTGCTCTCTTGTGATCAACCTCAAGCATGCTTCTCCATCCTACAATCCAGAGCTGCTTATGGTCAACAGAATTCAAAACCAGCGCCAGTAAAGGCATTCTCTGTAATCTCTTTATGAACAGTTGTCTGACCCCCTTACCATTTCTGGGCTAAGAGCTCCCAAAGCCGCTGCTGTTGTCATGGCCCTCTCAAAGACCCAATGCTGGTGCTTTAGCTGGGCCTGTGCTCACCCAGGGATAGTAGATCTCTCCTACAGACCTCCGAAGTTGTTTTGGTGGGAAAAATGTTTCCCTCTGATATCCTGTGGACTCTGATGCTCCAAAATCTTATTTGAGACATTAAACTTACTTGGAAGAGGATATTTGGAGAAGTCATCCGGCCTATACTCTGCTGTCTTGGTTCTACCTCCCTCTTTATTTCCTCACTTCATTTTCTAATTTGCTTTTACTACTTTCATATAGGGAGGGAGGAGATAACCTTAACTCAGAATATAATTCAGTAACAACCCATTTCTCCATAGCACCTCAATTGCTTCAGCAAATAATAATAATAAATGAAATAGAGTTATTATTATTATTTGCTGAAGCAATTGAGGTTAAGTGACTTGCTCAGGGTCACTCAGCTAGGAAGTATTAATTATCTGAGGCTGGATTTGAATTTAGGTCCTCCTGACTTCAGGGCTGGTGCCATCTAGCTGCCCCTTACTTTCTTAGTCAATTGAGGACACTAAATGATACCTTTTCAGTGTAGAACCTGGGATTTCGAGAGACAACCTTTCCCCTCTCCATGTAGCCAACCTTCTATTTCATTGGAACTTCAGGGTCTGAGCACTGGTATCCTTAACTATTATTCCTGAGATTTTCACTGTCACAATTGTTCATTACTATTTTTCACAGCCTCATCTGTGGGTAACATTATATAAACACTCAGAACATTTGGGATCAGCTTCTAAGCAGAAAAGGAAAAGCAGATATATGTCAACTGGAATGAAAAAAAATTCTCTACTAAATTATTTAGAACTGGATTTGGGTTGGATCACAATGGAGGCACTTGAGTATCTTAAACCTTCCAGTGAAGGAAAATAAAACTTGGCAATTTGTAATACCAAATGAGTTTAATTGATTTTTATTAGATTTTATTCTGCCAAAAATAAAGAGTAGTGATGTATATATCCTCCACCATCAGGCTGTAGACAGGAAGGAAGAAGCAGAATTTTTAAAAATCGTTTTTTTTTCTCTGTGAATTTATTGATTCAAACTTTATCCTACTTTTCCCAGAGATCCAGGAAAGGAAAGGATTCTCCTTTCTTTGGATATGACAGCTCAAAGACTCCACTATTCAGATGTGCTGAACTGATTTCATAAATCAGAAAAAAGATACAATTATATGCAAAGAAGTAACATGATAGTATTTTGAATTTCCTGTTTCCTAGAATGATGTAGGATATTAATTTATATAGCAGGTTCAGTCTTTAAAATGATCTCTAGTATGTTAGAAACACATTAAGTGCTACTATTATCATTTATTCCATACTATTGTATACTATATAGGTATGGAGGTAAGACTAACTATTGATAACCTAGCCCCTTGTATTTCATTAACTACTTGAGTCTCCTCTGGATAAATTAATACGGTAAATTGAGTTAATAATTAAGTCCCATCATGGCTCTGAGTGGGGTGGGAGTGAGACTTGCTAAACCCTGGTTTAGCAAAGGTGCAGTAGAGTAGTAGGGTTCTGATCCATCCAGCGTTGTTGTCTAGAATCAGAAAGAGACCTGAACCTCTGAACCTCAAAGACCTAACCCAAGGAGGAAGAGGTCAACACAGGAACCCAGGTGACCCAGAAAATACTAAGCAAGGTCAACCACTGCACTCAAAGTACAGGGGATATAATCTGTCTCTAGTACAAAAGTCCAAGTTAAGGACTAAAGCTGGTGAGATACAAAAGAAAGATACAGTGTCTAAAAAAGAAGAAGATACAGTATCTAAAAATTAAGAAATAACTTTTAACTGAGTGAGAGAGGGATCCACAAAATAAATGAACATTTACTTCTTTTTCATTATGGAAGAGAGATTCATTAATAAATGCAATAAATTTAAATATTAAATTTTTTTAAACAGCTACATTTCAGCAAGATTTTTAGCATTCTTTTTTTTTTTTATAAGACGTTGAGTTCCAAATATTTCTCCCTCTCCTCCCCTCTTCTGAGGATGGTGGGCAGTTTGATATAGTTTACACATATGTTAATATATAAAACATATTTCCATGTTAGTCAGACTTATAAAAGAAGAATAGATCAAAAGAGAGGGGGAAATTAGAAAGAGTAAAGTGAAAAAAATATAGTTTGATCTGCATTCTAAGTCCATCAGTTTCATACTTAAATCTTTTGACAGGATAGTTTATCAATATTTGTGGAAGGAATTTCTTTTTTTTTGCATATATTTGAAATCTCTCTTTTTTAAAATTAATTTTATAATTATACATTTTTTGACAGTACATATACATGAGTAATTTTTTTATAACATTATCCCTTGTATTCATTTTTTCAGATTTTCCCCTCCTTCCCTCTACTCCCTCCCCTAGATGACAGGTAATCCCATACATTTTACATGTGTTACAGTATAACCTAGATATAATATATGTGTGTAAATCCAATTTTCTTGTTGCACGTTAAGTATTAGATTCCAAAGGTGTAAGTAACCTGGGTAGACAGACAGTAGTGCTAACAATTTACATTCACTTCCCAGTGTTGGAAGGAATTTCTTTATTGGGAATTCTCTAATTCAGTGAAATCACAGATATGATCCATATCTTCATGAAAACTTTCCTTATTCCCCTAGTTTTTAAAGCTTCCATCGTTCTCAAATTACATTGTGTTTGTTTGTGTAAATATTGGGTGCCACCAGTAAAATGTAAGCTCCATGGCCAGGGGCTATTTTTTCCTACATATCTCCATAATATAGCACAGTGCTTTGCATATAATACTCCTTATTTGATTGTATAATCTCTAAGACTCTCCACATCATGTAACCAAAATGTTTTTCTGGCCTTATTTTAAATTTTAAATACTAGCCCTCAACATACTATATATTCTGACCAACTATAAACCATACACATAAAACTATAAACTTTAGACTAGAGTTTTGGGGTTACAGACGTCTTTGGCAGTCTAGTGAAGCTTCTGATCTTATCATCTAAGGATACTTCCTCCTTGAAATGAATGCTATGGCCAATATAAATAGCATTTTAAAAAGCAGAGACATCACTTTGCTCATAGAGGCCCATTTAGTCAAAACTATGGTTTTTCCATCGGCAATGTGTGACTATGAGAACTGGACAAAGCAGAGCATCACAAAAGAGCTGTTCTCAAATTATAGTGCTGGAGAAGATTTTGAAAGTCTCTGCCCAGGAAGGAGATCAAACCCGTCAATATTAAAAAGAAATCAATTCAAACTATTCACTGGGAGAAAGAATATTGAAGACAAAGCTTAAATACTTCAGCCATATAATGGAAAGATGGGACTCGCTGAAAAAAGATTTTAGTGTTGGGAAACATGGAAGTAAAAAGGATAAGGAAAACGGAAGGAGATGGAGAGATAGTGTTGTGGAAGCAACAAACAAGAGCTTGGACAGACTTCAGGAGATAGTGGAGGATAGAAAAAGTCTGGCTTTCTATGGTCCATGGGATCACAAAGAGTAAGACATGATTTAGTGATTAAAGAACAACTACAACAAATGTACCGGACATTGTGATAACGTAACAAATATTATTTGATCCATACAACAATCCTTTAATGCAAGTATTGTTATAAGTCCCATTTTACAATCAAGGAAACTGAAGCAAGTAGAGTTTAAGTGACTTGTCCAAGATTTTATAGCTAATTAGTGTATGAGGCTGGATCTGAAATCAAATCTTTCTGACTCCAGATCTAGGGCTCTGTGAACTGTGGTACCACTTCTCTCCTTTTGTAGGATAGAAATATGTAATACTCATTCTCTAATTTAGTGGGAATTTCAGTTAATGATAAAAATGAACATTTTCAAGTCATAAAATATTTAAAATTAATTCAAACAATATCTATGGTACAGATAATTGTTTTTCTTTTCCTCTTCCACCCAAGAGAACAGAAGTTTAAACAAATGACACATCACAGGAAAGTTTCTAGGACTTGTAGGGAATTGAAGGCTGTGGGATTCTGTTCAGAGACCAACGATTGAGTAATGGAAAACTACTTCTCTGCTGCAGCTTTCAGCAGGGAGTCAAAGGATAAGAAGAGTCATGCTATGAGATTTTAGTAAATTTTAGTAAATAGTTGATGAATAGTTGAATTTGTCGATCCCAAGTAATTTACCCCTCTTGGCACTGTCAATATGTTTGCCTCATCCAATAGGACTCAATAATTTGGTATCCCAGGAATTTACCTCAAAATGTTCTTAGGAGACAAGAGTTTGGGGAAGGGTTTTGAGCCACTGTGCTTCTTAGACAGATGTATTTAAAACTCCAGAATATTATTTTGGGAAGCTATTTTATTACCTTTTACATTTATAAATATTTTTCCTTTAAAATTTAAATTTTTAATTTTTGTTTTTCAGTGTTAATTATTTTCCTTTTTTCTCCCCTCTCCCACTCATTGAGAAAGCAATAACTAAGATACCTATTATACATATAAAATCATGTAAAACATACAATATTTCCACATGTTGAGGAAAAATAAAGCATGAAAAAAAGAAACAAAATATGTTTTCACCTGTACAGATAAGCTATTAATTTTCTATCTGGAGGGGTATAGCATTTTTCATATGAGTTCTTTTAAAGTGTTATAGATGATTGTATTGATCATAGCTGCTAAGTCTTTCATAGTTGATCATTATTACAATATTGCTATTACTGTTATCTTGCTCTTCTAGTTCTGTTCACTTCATTTTGTATCTTCACAGGTCTTTCTGAAGCCACATCCTTGGAAAGGGATTTTAAAGGCCAACCAGTGCAATATCTCACTTATTTTAAGATTTCCTTTTCCAGAATGCTGTTCATCTCCAAAGGAAAAAAAAAACTGGAGGAGTCTGAAGGCAGATTGAAGATATTTTTTTCTTTCTTTCATTTTCTCTTTTATTTGTTTTCCTTTAGAGAAATGTGTTTTGCATGACTATACATGTATGACCTGTATTAAATTGCTTGCCTTCTCAATAAAGGGGAAAGAAGAGAGAGGAAGAATATTTGGAACTCAAAATTTGAGAAAAAGAATGTCAATTGTTTTTACATGTAATTGTAATTTTTAAATCTAATTGGGAAAAAATAAAATATTAACACTCCCTCCCAAAAAGAATCTCCTTTATAATATATATATATGTATATATATATATATATATATAATTTTACTTGTAAAGTAGTCATTTTATTTTGTATAGTTATGAATATTCTAAATGTTATCCCTTATGTTAAACTATAATGTATATCTCTTTCTATGTGTTCTCTCCATTCTTCCAATTCTGAAGCATATTATCACAGAACCAGCCCCTCAGTGACTCATTGAATGAATTAATTTCACAAAATCTCCATTTTGGATTGGAATCAGGCAGAGAATAAGTGATTGTGCTCTGAATGACCCACCAGGAAGCACAAATCCAAGCATGCTCTAAGGACTTGGTACTCACTGGATAGCTCTCAAATCCTCATATAGCCATTAAAAGTTGCATAATAGGTTTTCTTTACTTTTCCTTTATCAGGAATCTATGTCTGAAAAATGGAATAATGAGGGTTGAAATTTTATACAATATTTTGCTATTTTTTTCAGCTCTCTCACTATATCTCAAAAACCTCAATGAGAAGACTTTACTAGTATTACTATATTGATTTTACAATTAGGAAAATTAAGGATCAGAGACATGAATTGACTTGCCCATGGTCATATAACTAAAAACATTAGGTACAAGATTTGAATCCAGATCTCACTGTTGCCTAGTACACAATATTGTAATTGCAAGCAGATTTTTTTTTTCTACTTAAGTTGCTATGGTTTTGCTTCTCACTTTTGATGAGGAGAGCCTTGTGAGGATTGCACTGACTATAGCAAAAAAAGAGCCTTCCTACTGAACTCAATAATGAGGGCAGTGGAATATCAGCAGTGATCTCTGCATCTGAGGCTTTTTTGTGTGGTCTGAACCTCACTAGCTTAAAACAAATGCAGCAGGTTATGAGGTTACAACCTCAATGAGGAAGAGTCACATCTATTTGTAGGATCTGGATGATGCTGAATACTGAATGCATGAGTCATAAATAATTAGCTGAAGATCATTATTTTGGTTGTCCAATCCTATTTTTTACAAATATCCCAGTGCTTCTGCCTTTGTAATAATGAACACACTGAATCATAATGCATATTTGATCTGGAGCACAGCTAATTTCAAGGTAGAATTTTACTTGAAGATTCTGCTTCTTTGAGATTCCCATTCCAAATATTAAGGAACTGTTCAGCTGGGGCCCAAGACACTTGGGATACCATGTTCCTTTTTTTTTCTTTATCCAAATTCACTATTTGGAGTGGATTCAATTCTGGGAAAATCTGCCCTTCACAAAAAGAGGTATAATACTCACACATTCTTTGGCTTGTTAAATCTTCCTTTCTAGGGAGGGGATTGCTTATTAATGCACATCTAGGGACTTCTTGAGGCAGCTAATGGCTTATTAGATAAAGCACTGGACTTGGATTTAGGAAGACCTGAGTTCCGATTTAGCATTAGACACTTTCTAGCTGTGTGATTGGGCAAGTCACACTTAATCTTTGGTTGTCTGACAAAAGGATCTACTGGAGAATGAAATGGCAAGCTATCCTAATATTTTTTAACAAGAAAACCCATGAATACTTAGTCCATAAGATCACAAAGAGTTGGACATGACTAATCAGCTAAAAAACTAGGGACTTCTTTAAAGAAGTTAGAAAAAAGAAAGATATTCTATATAGAAAAAAAGAATGCTAAATACAGGATATTCACAAGTGTTAACTTGATAAAGAAACCAAATGGGATTTAGTAACCTAATTACTCTTAAAATCTGCTGGGTGGTGATACTTAAATCAGATGAGGACATAAAACAATTAACAGATTGTTGATTAGACATTTGACTTGCTACTTCATGTCTGCACCATTCAATGGATAGAAGCACTCACGGATGCTCTATACATACTAAATCCTGGTGAAATGATTTTGGCATTCTTATGAGAAACCATAGCATGAAAAAAATCTGGACTCAGAGAAAAAAGACCTGGATTTAAAGCTCACTTCTTCTTTCTACTGTCTGCTGTCCTGGGCTTCAATTTCCTCATGCATGAATTTGGGATAATAACACCCATTCTACATATTTCACAGTGATTTTGTGAAGACATAATAATAATAATAATAATAATAATAATAATAATAATATAATAAGTAGCATTTATATAGTACTTTAAGGTTTGTAAAATGCTTTAGTAGATTATTTCATTTGATAAAGTGAGAAAGTAGATGTGAATGTGCTTTGTAAAACATCACATGAGGGGCAGCTAGGTGGGGCAGAGGATAGAGCACCAGCCTTGAAGTCAGGAGGACCCGAGTTCAAATCTGGTCTCAGACACTTAACACATCCTAGCTGTGTGACCCTGGGCAAGTCACTTAACCCCAATTATCTCAGCAAAAAAAAAAAAAAAAAAGGAAAAATATCACATGAACAGAAAGTATGAACATTATTGAGGATGAGCTATGAAAAAGTCAGAGGAGGAGATAATATGTATAATACAATGCTCTTTGTAATGAGAAAGACATGAGTTCAAATACAACCTCAGACATTTAACTGCTGTGAGACCCTAAATAAGACACTTGACCTCTGATTGACTCAGTTACCTTAGCTTTAAAATGATGATGATAATAGCACCTACTTCTCAGGGTTGTCAAGCAAGCATGACCTGCCCCATGGGTGATCAAATGAGATAATATTTATAAAGTGCTTAACACAGTGCTTGACAAATAGCAGGCAATATTTAATGTTAACTATCATCATCATTATTATTGTTGGATAGGTATTCAGTTAAGGATGCTTTAGCATATTCAAATCCAATGAGTCTTCTATCCTTCTGCCTCACTTTTCTCGAGTTATATCCCTTCTACATCACTTTATATATATAAAACCACTTTAGGGTTACTCTTTTTCATTTGCTCATTTGTTTCATTTGTTCAAGGAGTTCATTCTAAGTCATGGCTATCATTTCTTTCATTGCAAGCCCCTTTCTCTTTGGAAATATTAACCTTGTGCACATTTCCTTTGTGGTTTTCACCACTATCACATAGCTATTATAAATGATCTTTTCTCATTAGTCTCAATCTACACATAATCCTGGACAACTAGACAAAGATAACAGCCTCTTTCTCTTTTTTATTTCCTTTTAGATTATATACACAGAATCAGGATGGAGGAATCATCAGTTACAAACCCTCCCAGCATCCCTGATAAACCAAAACGTGAACCTCCAAATACTGACACAGGTATTCCTACCAAACCTTTCTGGGATGTCTTTGTGAAAATTTAATCTTTATATATCCAAGTCTAGCATAAATCCTGTAGATAAGTTGAGTAAATGAAACTTTGTTTCTTTGGTGTCTGAAGTAGAGATTTTGATGTAATGGAAAGCATATTTATAAGGGAGAAGTACATTTGGATTCTGGTAAGATTAAAATGATAGACGATGAATTTTCAATTTGGATACCTAGAAAGGAATTTACTTATGGTGATTTGGGGGTGACCACGTAGATAAGTTGGGTAAAAGCTGGGCTAACTGTCTTCCTGGCTTAGGTAATGTCGTCTGTGGAAGGAGTACTTGACTTAGACTCAGAAAGGACTCCAATTCTTTTAACTTTCCTGTTTTTTCATCTGTAAAATGGGGATAATACCTATGTTACTTCTCTCACATAATTCTCATAAAACTCAAATGAGATAGTACAGATATTTGAAATGTCAAAATATAGGATATTTATTATTCTTCCTAAAATTTCTTTTAATAAACCTATAAGAAAAGTAATAGATGATGGGAGAAAGCATGGGATGCTGGGAAGAATGTCAGGCATTGTATCAGAGAAACCTGAGGGCCGGTCTTAGCCATGGTACTAGCATTGTGACAATGCTATAGTCATTTAACTCCTTTAGTCTTTCATTTATTCATTTGTAAAATGGGAATAATTTTCATTACGCACAGAATTGTTATGAAGAAAATACCTATAAGCCTTAAAATGTCTTATCAGAGTGCTATTACCACACTAGTGTCATTTCTTCTCCTCTCTCTTATGAGATGGATGGAGTTTGGAGGCATGCAGAATATTTTTCTCCTGGCATTTGGAATAGATTCCTACCAGGACCACACATTCTGATTCCTAAGGTTGCTATGAAGGTAGAGTGCATGCCCACCTACATCCTGGTGGAATGAGTTAGGGCTGATTAATTAGTTTCTATTTCCTTTACTTTGCCTTCTCTCTGAGTCATCTTTGTTCTGTTCTGACATTAATTCCCAGTCCTAATCATTTCATTACTTTCAACCCCAATTCTAATCCCACTCATTTTTCCCTGTTTATATGACTAATTATGGATTCTCTTTTAACCATCAAGAAATTACAGAGCAGGAACTAACCACTCCTCTTTCTACTGCACCAAAGGAAGAGTGGGGACCAGTCCCTAGTGACATCTTCATCAAAGGTATCATTTATTTGCAGTTCTCAGTCCATATTCTTTCTTTTACATGTTTTACTGTTTGGTGGATCTGATTTTTAATAGTACAAAATGAAAATTAAGATAAAGCCAAAAGATGGAGTACTCGTGATTAAGAAGTAAATAAGAAATACACACAGGCCAAAAAAAAAATCCAATCTACTCACAAAAGGGTTAAATATATATATTTCTCCAGTAGCATAGTGTAATGCAGAACTCTGGACAGGCTTGGGTTCTAGTGCTAGGTTAATCACTAATTATAAGTAACTTCTTTTGCTCTCTGTTTTCACATGTGGAAAATAGACTGTACTAGATAATCTGCTAACATTCTTTCAAGATCTAATCTATAAAATAATATGTGGGGCAGCTAGGTGGTGCAGTGGATAGAGCACCAGCCCTGAAATCAGGAGGACCTGAGTTTAAATGTGACTTCAGACACTTAACACTTCCTAGCTGTGTGACCCCAGGCAAATCACTTAACCCCAATTGTCAGAAAGAAGAAGAAGGAGAAGAAGAAGAAGAAGAAGAAGAAGAAGAAGAAGAAGAAGAAGAAGAAGAAGAAGAAGAAGAAGAAGAAGAAGAAGAAGAAGAAGAAGAAGAAGAAGAAGAAGAAGAAGAAGAAGAAGAAGAAGAAGAAGAAGAAGAAGAAGAAGAAGAAGAAGAAGAAGAAGAAGAAAACACAAAACAGCACAGTGCTTTACAGAAAGCAGGCACTTAAAATGTCTGTTGAATTGGGTTGAATTCTATCCATATTGACAAAAATGAAGCATTAATTGATCAAACTTAACTCTCATTTCAAGGAAAGAACCTTCAGGCTGGCCAGTTGTACAGATGATGTTTCATGTTAACAAATGTTTGAGAATATGTATTTATTTACTTAAAACATTACATTCTATGGCCACATTTCTCTGCAAAATGGCTTATATCATGATACTTTATATTATATGTTATATTAATATGTAATATATATTATATATTATTAGCATTCTAGAGATAATAAATTTTTATCTTTGTGCATAAAGGTTTTGTATATTATGAAAGAAAAAATATAAAAATATTGGACAGAATAGAATAGATTTTTTTGTTGGCAGTGACTTAATTCATGAATGTATTAATTAGTAGTTAAAAAATTGAAACCAAGGTAAAACACTTTGTGAGACACAAGAAATCTTCGAGAAAAATATGTATGTATAAACATTTGTATTTTCTCTCTTAAATATCAACAAATGTATATATATATATATGTCACTACTCACTTGGGACAATGGCAGAAGTCCATATTAATCATGAAAATGAAAATAATTAAGTAAATAATCATTTTAACTTTGTTGAAGATAATTTTACTGCCAGCAAATAAGCACAAGCTACAGTGGAAAGAGAATTTTTATCAGGACTGAGAATACCTGGGCTTCATTTTCAACTTTTCTAAGCCTTGTAAACCTTGCTTTTACTGGCTCAAATCCTTAGTTTTCTTACCTGTAAAAAGAGAGGATTTCTACATACTTTGTCTCATTCTGATATTCAGTTCAGTGTACCACCTTGGAAGGACATTATGGCAGTAGATTTTTTTTGGGGGGGGGTGAGATGGATCTAATTAGAAAGTTCTGAAGAAAGTTCCAGCTCTGAAATTCTGTAACTTCTAAGATCATTGATTTAGGGCTGAAAGAAATCATCATCTAGTTCCACTTCATAAATAAATTTTATATATATATATGTGTGTATATATATATGTATATATATATACATATATATATATATATATATATATATATATATATATATATAAATATAAGTTTTAGACTGTGTCCTTCTAGCTCTCCTAACCTTAAAGTGCAATGGGTATTCATGGCATTGGATTATTGACTTGTATCATTTCCATTCTCTGCCAGTTCATTCCTCCTAAGGTAGCTCTTCACCACATTGCCACTGGACTTTGTAAGGCCCACAGATTGGCTTAGCTGATTGTAACTCAAAATTCCTGGGCTCAAAAACCATCAGACTGAGACTCCTTGGCAACAGACATTACAGGAGTGTGCTACTACATCTATCCCTCATTTTACAGATGAGGAAACTGATTTAACTGGAAGTTAAATTGCATGCCCAAGGTTATGGAGATAATAAGTATCCTGAGAAAGATTTGATTCTCTAATACCAAATTGGTATATTTTCCTTTTTATTATTCTATCATATCTTTGGTGATTTCTTTTATTCATAAACTTTTATCCTTTTATTAGTCATATGTGAGTTATAAGAATATCTAAAAGTCAAAATGTGCTGTAAATGAATCCTCTCTCTTCCTCCCCCTCAAATAAATTCTTCCTTCAAGCCTCTTTCTTTTTCCCTCCATTTATTTGGAAAGTCAAACTTTAGGCAGTTTGAGATAGGCTATATTTACTTTCAAAAAAGAATTGCTTCATTAATTCACAAGACAAAAATTCATACCATCTCTAACATTTATTCACTTGTCTCTATTAGATGCGCCTAATACCTTTTCTCCATGGGCAGTCAATGCAGTGATTCTGGGGATCCTTAGCCTGCTGTTGATGGTAGCATCTTCGTTCTTTGGTTACCAATGTAAGTCTTTGAGAGCAAAATTAAGAACAGGATTGTCCATAAATAGGCACAAGAGCCTTATATTGCTCAATTATTGAAAAGCTTATTTTTTTAAAGAAATAGTCACCATTAGTTTGCCAGGGATAATAAGCAGAATCAATGAAAAATATATGAAACAGAAGTCACTACTATTATAATTAATTTTTTAAAGGTCAGACTAAGTTTTTTAATATCAAGATTGTTTAACAAAGGATATTATAAATTTTCCCCTTCTGTGCAAGACAACGATGACATTGAAAAAGACAGAGAAAGGAAAAGAGAAAATAATATATAATACATAACAAAATATAATTAATATTTTGTTATATTACACACCATATACAATAAATATATAAGTATAATGTTAATTGAATATAAAATAATGTAAAAAAAATAAAGCAATATTTTACCAGATTTCTTAAGTAGAGAACTTGCTATACTAGGTTTAGGAGAGATGGAAAGTTTCATATAATGAATCTATAGCTTTAAATTTCCTATCCTATCCCTCTTAGATGATAACCTTTTTAATCTCCTTTCATGGGATTTTTTGTTAGTGGCCTACTTATTACCATCATGTATTGTATTTTTGTAATGTAAATTGAGAATTTGTTCTATAAACAGTCAATTACATGTATGGATTTTATATTGGTTTTTAGATTTTCAAAATATCCAGCAATCAAATAGTAATTTGTATAACCTCACCAAAGAGATGAAGTCTTTCCACAACAAACTAGAAATCTTCTTTGGAACAATGAAGGAACTACAAAAGGGTAACTTGGGGAGTGGGATTTTCTTTCAAGAGATTTAGAGTTCCCTCACTAATTCTCTGCCTATTGCTTATTGAACTCTTCACTATCCTTTAAAATCAAATTTAATGGAATCTCTTCTGTGAAATTTTCTTTGGTAGCACCAACTAGTGATATTCTTTTCTCCCTTGGGCTGCATAAAGAAATTTGTTTGCATCTCTTGTAGTCCTTAAAAATGTTTTTAATGAAAGTATTTGCACAAATAGAATCAATGTAACTAAAATTATAAGAAAATCAGAAAATGGAGGGGGAGGGAAATCTTTGCTTCAAATTTCTCTGAATAGGATTTCATTTCTCAAATACATAGGGAATTAAGACAAATTTATAAGAATAAGAGCTTTCCACAATTGATAAATGGTTAAAAATATAAATGAGCAATTTTTAGAGGAAGAAAATCAAATAAATAACATTTGGGAAAAAGTTCTAAATCACTAATAGAGAAATGCAAATTAAAATAACTTCAAGATACTACTTAATACCTGTCAGAGTGGTTAAGATGACAAAAAAGGAAAAATGAAAGGAAAATACTGAAAGAAAAATAGACAAATGTAGGAAAATAGGTACACAAAATGCATTGTTGGTGGAACTATGAACTTTTAAAAACATTCTGGAAAGCAATTTGAACTCTGCCCTAAAACTTAAATTATGCATACCCTTTGATCCAGGAATACTATCACTAGGTTTATACCCCCAAAGAGATCAAAGAAAAGAAGAAAAAGGATCCATATGTATGAAAATATTTATAGTAACTGGCATAGAATTAGAAACAGGGGGAATGTCTATCAATTGGGAAATAGCTGAACAAGTTAAATATTCCATGAATATGGAATATTATTACACTCTAAGAAATTATTAAGGGGATAATTTTAGAAAAATCTGGGAAAACTTGTAAAAATTAATACAAAGTGAAATGAGCAGAACCAAAAGAATAATTTACAATAACAGCAGTGTTGTAAAGAATAATCAAATGTGAAAGGCTTGGTTACTTTGATCAATAAAATGACCCACCACAATACCAAAAAACTCATGACAAAAAAGAACTTATATACTCAAAGTGCAGGTGGAAGCATATTTTTTCCTTTCTTTTCTTTTCAGAATATGGCTAATGTGAAAATTTGTTTTGCATGATATTTGTAATGAGTTTTATATTTCTTGCCTTCTTAGTGGAAGGAGATAGGGGAGAGAGAATTTGGGACTGAAAATAAACTAAAATAAAATTATATGTAATTTCAATTATCATGCATTTTCCCACAGGTCACTTTCCCTCTTTCCCCCATGGGGAAAAGCCATTGCAACAAATATTCAGTCAAGAAAAACAAATTTGAATATTGTCTGGAAACGTGTCTACAAAATGTGTCACATTCTGCATATTTAATCCATTACTTTATCAGGACATAGGTATTATGTTTCATCATTTGTTGTCTAGAATTCTGGCCGATCTTTGTGTTGATCAGAGTTCTTAAGTCAAAATTATTCATTTTTATGATGTTTTATATCATAAATTATTCTCCTAGTTCTTTTCACTTTACTCTGCATCAGATAATACATCTTCCCAAATTTCTTTGAAATTATCCCTGCCATTATTTCTTATAGCATAATTGTATCTCATTAAAGTAATATAAAATAATTTGTTTAGCCATTTTCTAATGGATAATTCTTTCAGTTTCTAGTTTCTATTTTAAGAACTGCCTATATAGGGGAAGCTATGTGGTGCAGTGGATAGAGTACCACCCCTCAAGTCAGGAGGACCTGAGTTTAAATCCAGTCTTAGATCCTTAATACTTCCTAGCTGTGTGACCCTTAATCCTGGTACAAGTCATTTTACCCCAATTGCCTCAGCAAAAAAACAACAATAAAAATCAACTGTCTATATAAATCAATGTAAAATATCTACATTTATCTTCATATTCATACCTATATAAAACTATAAAAGCTATCTCTAAAAATGGCACCATAAATATTTTTGCATATAATATAAGAACTTTTCTTCTTTCTTTGACCTCTTTGGGGGCACAGATATAATTGGGTGAAGGAGTTTATACAGTTTATAACTTTTTAGGATTAATTCCAAATTGTTTTCACGAATGGCTGGATAAATGAACATCAATAACAATGCATCAATGTGCCTATTTTCCTGCAGTGCCCACAACATTGGTTAGTTTCTTTCTTCTTTTTTTTTTGGGGGGGGTCAATTTTATCAATCTGATGGTTATGGGATAAAATCTCAAAGATATTCTGATGTACATTTCTCTAATTATTATTGATTCAGAGCATTTTTTCATATAGTCATAGACAGCTAAGATAACTTCCCTTGAAAACTGACTATTCATATCCCTTGATTATCATTTGGAGAATGATCCTTATGCTGACAAATTTTATTCAATTCCTTATATAGCTCATTTTCCCTAACTGCTTCCCTTTTAATTTTAACCATATTGGATTTATTGTTCAAAAATACTTAATTTTTGCACTTCATACATAACTTTTAACTTTCATATTGTATTTTGCATAAAAATTGTCCATTATATATTCTGGGAACATCTCCTTTATTTGGCCATGAACTCTCTTACCCTATTTTTAGATATAAAAGATAATTTCTTCCTTGTTCCTCTAAGTTGTTTGTGATAATGATCTTTTATTCCTAGGTCATATATCTATTTGGAGCTTGGTTTGGTACATGGTGTGAGGTGTTGGTTTGATATACACTTGGCATGTGTTATTGAGTAATGTGTTGTCTCCCTATTAGAGCATGAGCTTTATGAAGATGGACAACATGTCTTATCTATTTCTTCCCCAGCAATATAGCACAGTACACTGCACACAGTAATCACTTGAACTATATTTGTTGAATTTTATATAATCAATTATCAAATATTTGAGTGTCTCAGTTAGATATGGGGTTTCTAAAGAGGAAACTCCCTTTAGCAATTCCTACCTGTATTTGTTCTTCAATTCACAATTTTAGAGACTTGCCTTAGCTATTAAGAAATTAAGAGACTTCTCCAGAATCAGTAGGAGTGAGAGCTAGGACTTCAACCCAATTTTTCTCGACTCTGTATCTAGGTATTATCTAAATTAAATATTTGTCCAAATACTTATTATTTAAGTGTATATGTAATTATAAAGATAATCATCTTCAAAGTCTTTTAATTTCTGATATTTAATTTTTTAGATTTTTAGATTTTAAATAACTGATCATTACAGTGATAAATCCCTTATACTTTTTGGAGAAAGATAAAACAAACTAACTTGGACATTTTAAAGATTGCTTTAGTGATAGAACAGAGGACAAGTGAAATTTGTAAATTTTTTCTGATTTAAAATTTTTAAACATATTCCTTCTAGATATTTTAGGAAATCTTAAAATCCATATTGAAAAGCTCTTTGACAGTTTAAAGAGATAGACTATGAACCAAGCTAATTTGGGATGAAGGATGTTAATGCTTGATGACTCTGAAATCATAGTCCCATCCTTTTACAGGTATATAAAAGAAAATGTTGCTCTATTGGGAGACTTCTGGGGATGATGTTTCTTTAAGAGTAAGAGATCTGAATCTCACTAGTTCTTGACCATTGCTGCCTTAATTCTATGAATCTCTGAATCAGCCCAATTTTTCTCTCTAGGAAAATATTCTGAACCTTGTCTGAAACACTGGAAATGGTACAAAGATAATTGCTATAACCAAACTCTCTCGTGTGTATCTTGGTTTGACTGTGATAATCTTTGTAACTCCATGAATGCCACGTTTTTAAAATCAGGAAATGATATGATAATGGTAAGAAGGATGCTTTTTCTTTTTGAAGA